>NW_027287490.1:0-55911 GCF_022747635.1 Hetaerina americana | reverse complement strand
TTAACACTTGCGATGAGGCATTTTTATGCTCATTTCCTTTCTTGAATGACTTATTCTGGGTTTTATTTTGTTTATTTGATGAAAATGAACAACAATAAACACCATGGAAACATTTTTGTTTGATTTGTGTCGAGGGAGAATTTCACCTAGAACCGAAAGGGGGGGGTATTGGCACTTTTCATGGAAAAATGAGAAAAATTAAAATTTCTAAAATGAAACAAATGCCTTCTATACACCTCAAACATTCACTCTATAATGGAAGATTGTTGTTTTTCGCAATATTTTTTGAAATTTGGGCTCTTTTACTAACATTAACACTTGCGATGACGCATCTTTTATGCTCATTTCTTGTCTTTAATGATTAATTCTGGGTTTTATTTTGTTAATTTGATGAAAATGAACAAGAATAAACACCATGGAAACATTTTTGTTTGATTCGTGTCGAGTGAGATTTTCACCCAGAACCCAAAGGGTATTGGCACTTCTCATGGAAAAATGAGAAAAATTAAAATTTCTAAAAATGAAATAAATGCCTTCTATACACCTCAAACATTCACTCTATAATGGAAGATTGTTGTTTTTCGCAATATTTTTTGAAATTTGGGCTCTTTTACTAACATTAACACTTGCGATGACGCATCTTTTATGCTCATTTCTTGTCTTGAATGACTTATTCTGGGTTTTATTTTGTTTATTTGATGAAAATGAACAACAATAAACACCATGGAAACATTTTTGTTTGATTCGTGTCGAGTGAGATTTTCACCCAGAACCCAAAGGGGGGGGGTATTGGCACTTTTCATGGAAAAATGAGAAAAATTAAAATTTCTAAAAATGAAATAAATGCCTTCTATACACCTCAAACATTCACTCTATAATGGAAGATTGTTGTTTTTCGCAATATTTTTTGAAATTTGGGCTCTTTTACTAACATTAACACTTGCGATGAGGCATCTTTTATGCTCATTTCTTGTCTTGAATGACTTATTCTGGGTTTTATTTTGTTTATTTGATGAAAATGAACAACAATAAACACCATGGAAACATTTTTGTTTGATTCGTGTCGAGTGAGATTTTCACCCAGAACCCAAAGGGGGTATTGGCACTTTTCATGGAAAAATGAGAAAAATTAAAATTTCTAAAAATGAAATACATGCCTTCTATACATCTCAAACATTCACTCTATAATGGAAGATTGTTGTTTTTCGCAATATTTTTTGAAATTTGGGCTCTTTTACTAACATTAACACTTGCGATGACGCATCTTTTATGCTCATTTCTTGTCTTGAATGACTTATTCTGGGTTTTATTTTGTTTATTTGATGAAAATGAACAACAATAAACACCATGGAAACATTTTTGTTTGATTTGTGTCGAGTGAGAATTTCACCCAGAACCCAAAGGGGGGGGTATTGGCACTTTTCATGGAAAAATGAGAAAAATTAAAATTTCTAAAAATGAAATAAATGCCTTCTATACACCTCAAACATTCACTCTATAATAGAAGATTGTTGTTTTTCGCAATATTTTTTGAAATTTGGGCTCTTTTACTAACATTAACACTTGCGATGAGGCATTTTTATGCTCATTTCCTTTCTTGAATGACTTATTCTGGGTTTTATTTTGTTTATTTGATGAAAATGAACAACAATAAACACCATGGAAACATTTTTGTTTGATTTGTGTCGAGGGAGAATTTCACCTAGAACCGAAAGGGGGGGGTATTGGCACTTTTCATGGAAAAATGAGAAAAATTAAAATTTCTAAAAATGAAACAAATGCCTTCTATACACCTCAAACATTCACTCTATAATGGAAGATTGTTGTTTTTCGCAATATTTTTTGAAATTTGGGCTCTTTTACTAACATTAACACTTGCGATGACGCATCTTTTATGCTCATTTCTTGTCTTTAATGATTAATTCTGGGTTTTATTTTGTTAATTTGATGAAAATGAACAAGAATAAACACCATGGAAACATTTTTGTTTGATTCGTGTCGAGTGAGATTTTCACCCAGAACCCAAAGGGGGGGGTATTGGCACTTTTCATGGAAAAATGAGAAAAATTAAAATTTCTAAAAATGAAATAAATGCCTTCTATACACCTCAAACATTCACTCTATAATGGAAGATTGTTGTTTTTCGCAATATTTTTTGAAATTTGGGCTCTTTTACTAACATTAACACTTGCGATGACGCATCTTTTATGCTCATTTCTTGTCTTGAATGACTTATTCTGGGTTTTATTTTGTTTATTTGATGAAAATGAACAACAATAAACACCATGGAAACATTTTCGTTTGATTTGTGTCGAGTGAGAATTTCACCTAGAACCCAAAGGGGGGGGTATTGGCACTTTTCATGGAAAAATGAGAAAAATTAAAATTTCTAAAAATGAAACAAATGCCTTCTATACACCTCAAACATTCACTCTATAATGGAAGATTGTTGTTTTTCGCAATATTTTTTGAAATTTGGGCTCTTTTACTAACATTAACACTTGCGATGACGCATCTTTTATGCTCATTTCTTGTCTTGAATGACTTATTCTGGGTTTTATTTTGTTTATTTGATGAAAATGAACAACAATAAACACCATGGAAACATTTTTGTTTGATTCGTGTCGAGTGAGATTTTCACCCAGAACCCAAAGGGTATTGGCACTTCTCATGGAAAAATGAGAAAAATTAAAATTTCTAAAAATGAAATAAATGCCTTCTATACACCTCAAACATTCACTCTATAATGGAAGATTGTTGTTTTTCGCAATATTTTTTGAAATTTGGGCTCTTTTACTAACATTAACACTTGCGATGACGCATCTTTTATGCTCATTTCTTGTCTTGAATGACTTATTATGGGTTTTATTTTGTTTATTTGATGAAAATGAACAACAATAAACACCATGGAAACATTTTTGTTTGATTGGTGTCGAGTGAGAATTTCACCTAGAACCCAAAGGGGGGGGTATTGGCACTTTTCATGGAAAAATCAGAAAAATTAAAATTTCTAAAAATGAAACAAATGCCTTCTATACACCTCAAACATTCACTCTATAATGGAAGATTGTTGTTTTTCGCAATATTTTTTGAAATTTGGGCTCTTTTACTAACATTAACACTTGCGATGAGGCATCTTTTATGCTCATTTCTTGTCTTGAATGACTTATTCTGGGTTTTATTTTGTTTATTTGATGAAAATGAACAACAATAAACACCATGGAAACATTTTTGTTTGATTTGTGTCGAGGGAGAATTTCACCTAGAACCGAAAGGGGGGGGTATTGGCACTTTTCATGGAAAAATGAGAAAAATTAAAATTTCTAAAAATGAAACAAATGCCTTCTATACACCTCAAACATTCACTCTATAATGGAAGATTGTTGTTTTTCGCAATATTTTTTGAAATTTGGGCTCTTTTACTAACATTAACACTTGCGATGACGCATCTTTTATGCTCATTTCTTGTCTTTAATGATTAATTCTGGGTTTTATTTTGTTAATTTGATGAAAATGAACAAGAATAAACACCATGGAAACATTTTTGTTTGATTCGTGTCGAGTGAGATTTTCACCCAGAACCCAAAGGGTATTGGCACTTCTCATGGAAAAATGAGAAAAATTAAAATTTCTAAAAATGAAATAAATGCCTTCTATACACCTCAAACATTCACTCTATAATGGAAGATTGTTGTTTTTCGCAATATTTTTTGAAATTTGGGCTCTTTTACTAACATTAACACTTGCGATGACGCATCTTTTATGCTCATTTCTTGTCTTGAATGACTTATTCTGGGTTTTATTTTGTTTATTTGATGAAAATGAACAACAATAAACACCATGGAAACATTTTTGTTTGATTTGTGTCGAGTGAGAATTTCACCCAGAACCCAAAGGGGGGGGTATTGGCACTTTTCATGGAAAAATGAGAAAAATTAAAATTTCTAAAAATGAAATAAATGCCTTCTATACACCTCAAACATTCACTCTATAATAGAAGATTGTTGTTTTTCGCAATATTTTTTGAAATTTGGGCTCTTTTACTAACATTAACACTTGCGATGAGGCATTTTTATGCTCATTTCCTTTCTTGAATGACTTATTCTGGGTTTTATTTTGTTTATTTGATGAAAATGAACAACAATAAACACCATGGAAACATTTTTGTTTGATTTGTGTCGAGGGAGAATTTCACCTAGAACCGAAAGGGGGGGGTATTGGCACTTTTCATGGAAAAATGAGAAAAATTAAAATTTCTAAAAATGAAACAAATGCCTTCTATACACCTCAAACATTCACTCTATAATGGAAGATTGTTGTTTTTCGCAATATTTTTTGAAATTTGGGCTCTTTTACTAACATTAACACTTGCGATGACGCATCTTTTATGCTCATTTCTTGTCTTTAATGATTAATTCTGGGTTTTATTTTGTTAATTTGATGAAAATGAACAAGAATAAACACCATGGAAACATTTTTGTTTGATTCGTGTCGAGTGAGATTTTCACCCAGAACCCAAAGGGGGGGGTATTGGCACTTTTCATGGAAAAATGAGAAAAATTAAAATTTCTAAAAATGAAATAAATGCCTTCTATACACCTCAAACATTCACTCTATAATGGAAGATTGTTGTTTTTCGCAATATTTTTTGAAATTTGGGCTCTTTTACTAACATTAACACTTGCGATGACGCATCTTTTATGCTCATTTCTTGTCTTGAATGACTTATTCTGGGTTTTATTTTGTTTATTTGATGAAAATGAACAACAATAAACACCATGGAAACATTTTCGTTTGATTTGTGTCGAGTGAGAATTTCACCTAGAACCCAAAGGGGGGGGTATTGGCACTTTTCATGGAAAAATGAGAAAAATTAAAATTTCTAAAAATGAAACAAATGCCTTCTATACACCTCAAACATTCACTCTATAATGGAAGATTGTTGTTTTTCGCAATATTTTTTGAAATTTGGGCTCTTTTACTAACATTAACACTTGCGATGACGCATCTTTTATGCTCATTTCTTGTCTTGAATGACTTATTCTGGGTTTTATTTTGTTTATTTGATGAAAATGAACAACAATAAACACCATGGAAACATTTTTGTTTGATTCGTGTCGAGTGAGATTTTCACCCAGAACCCAAAGGGTATTGGCACTTCTCATGGAAAAATGAGAAAAATTAAAATTTCTAAAAATGAAATAAATGCCTTCTATACACCTCAAACATTCACTCTATAATGGAAGATTGTTGTTTTTCGCAATATTTTTTGAAATTTGGGCTCTTTTACTAACATTAACACTTGCGATGACGCATCTTTTATGCTCATTTCTTGTCTTGAATGACTTATTATGGGTTTTATTTTGTTTATTTGATGAAAATGAACAACAATAAACACCATGGAAACATTTTTGTTTGATTGGTGTCGAGTGAGAATTTCACCTAGAACCCAAAGGGGGGGGTATTGGCACTTTTCATGGAAAAATCAGAAAAATTAAAATTTCTAAAAATGAAACAAATGCCTTCTATACACCTCAAACATTCACTCTATAATGGAAGATTGTTGTTTTTCGCAATATTTTTTGAAATTTGGGCTCTTTTACTAACATTAACACTTGCGATGAGGCATCTTTTATGCTCATTTCTTGTCTTGAATGACTTATTCTGGGTTTTATTTTGTTTATTTGATGAAAATGAACAACAATAAACACCATGGAAACATTTTTGTTTGATTCGTGTCGAGTGAGATTTTCACCCAGAACCCAAAGGGGGGGGTATTGGCACTTTTCATGGAAAAATGAGAAAAATTAAAATTTCTAAAAATGAAATAAATGCCTTCTATACACCTCAAACATTCACTCTATAATGGAAGATTGTTGTTTTTCGCAATATTTTTTGAAATTTGGGCTCTTTTACTAACATTAACACTTGCGATGAGGCATCTTTTATGCTCATTTCTTGTCTTGAATGACTTATTCTGGGTTTTATTTTGTTTATTTGATGAAAATGAACAACAATAAACACCATGGAAACATTTTTGTTTGATTCGTGTCGAGTGAGATTTTCACCCAGAACCCAAAGGGGGTATTGGCACTTTTCATGGAAAAATGAGAAAAATTAAAATTTCTAAAAATGAAATAAATGCCTTCTATACACCTCAAACATTCACTCTATAATGGAAGATTGTTGTTTTTCGCAATATTTTTTGAAATTTGGGCTCTTTTACTAACATTAACACTTGCGATGACGCATCTTTTATGCTCATTTCTTGTCTTGAATGACTTATTCTGGGTTTTATTTTGTTTATTTGATGAAAATGAACAACAATAAACACCATGGAAACATTTTTGTTTGATTTGTGTCGAGTGAGAATTTCACCCAGAACCCAAAGGGGGGGGGGGGTATTGGCACTTTTCATGGAAAAATGAGAAAAATTAAAATTTCTAAAAATGAAATAAATGCCTTCTATACACCTCAAACATTCACTCTATAATGGAAGATTGTTGTTTTTCGCAATATTTTTTGAAATTTGGTCTCTTTTACTAACATTAACACTTGCGATGAGGCATTTTTATGCTCATTTCCTTTCTTGAATGACTTATTCTGGGTTTTATTTTGTTTATTTGATGAAAATGAACAACAATAAACACCATGGAAACATTTTTGTTTGATTTGTGTCGAGGGAGAATTTCACCTAGAACCGAAAGGGGGGGGTATTGGCACTTTTCATGGAAAAATGAGAAAAATTAAAATTTCTAAAAATGAAACAAATGCCTTCTATACACCTCAAACATTCACTCTATAATGGAAGATTGTTGTTTTTCGCAATATTTTTTGAAATTTGGGCTCTTTTACTAACATTAACACTTGCGATGACGCATCTTTTATGCTCATTTCTTGTCTTGAATGACTTATTCTGGGTTTTATTTTGTTTATTTGATGAAAATGAACAACAATAAACACCATGGAAACATTTTTGTTTGATTCGTGTCGAGTGAGATTTTCACCCAGAACCCAAAGGGGGGGGTATTGGCACTTTTCATGGAAAAATGAGAAAAATTAAAATTTCTAAAAATGAAATAAATGCCTTCTATACACCTTAAACATTCACTCTATAATGGAAGATTGTTGTTTTTCGCAATATTTTTTGAAATTTGGGCTCTTTTACTAACATTAACACTTGCGATGACGCATCTTTTATGCTCATTTCTTGTCTTGAATGACTTATTCTGGGTTTTATTTTGTTTATTTGATGAAAATGAACAACAATAAACACCATGGAAACATTTTTGTTTGATTTGTGTCGAGTGAGAATTTCACCCAGAACCCAAAGGGGGGGGTATTGGCACTTTTCATGGAAAAATGAGAAAAATTAAAATTTCTAAAAATGAAACAAATGCCTTCTATACACCTCAAACATTCACTCTATAATGGAAGATTGTTGTTTTTCGCAATATTTTTTGAAATTTGGGCTCTTTTACTAACATTAACACTTGCGATGACGCATCTTTTATGCTCATTTCTTGTCTTGAATGACTTATTCTGGGTTTTATTTTGTTTATTTGATGAAAATGAACAACAATAAACACCATGGAAACATTTTTGTTTGATTCGTGTCGAGTGAGATTTTCACCCAGAACCCAAAGGGGGGGGTATTGGCACTTCTCATGGAAAAATGAGAAAAATTAAAATTTCTAAAAATGAAATAAATGCCTTCTATACACCTCAAACATTCACTCTATAATGGAAGATTGTTGTTTTTCGCAATATTTTTTGAAATTTGGGCTCTTTTACTAACATTAACACTTGCGATGACGCATCTTTTATGCTCATTTCTTGTCTTGAATGACTTATTCTGGGTTTTATTTTGTTTATTTGATGAAAATGAACAACAATAAACACCATGGAAACATTTTTGTTTGATTCGTGTCGAGTGAGATTTTCACCCAGAACCCAAAGGGGCACTTTATGGTATTGGCACTTTTCATGGAAAAATGAGAAAAATTAAAATTTCTAAAAATGAAATAAATGCCTTCTATACTCCTTAAACATTCACTCTATAATGGAAGATTGTTGTTTTTCGCAATATTTTTTGAAATTTGGGCTCTTTTACTAACATTAACACTTGCGATGAGGCATCTTTTATGCTCATTTCTTGTCTTGAATGACTTATTCTGGGTTTTATTTTGTTTATTTGATGAAAATGAACAACAATAAACACCATGGAAACATTTTTGTTTGATTGGTGTCGAGTGAGAATTTCACCTAGAACCCAAAGGGGGGGGTATTGGCACTTTTCATGGAAAAATGAGAAAAATTAAAATTTCTAAAAATGAAACAAATGCCTTCTATACACCTCAAACATTCACTCTATAATGGAAGATTGTTGTTTTTCGCAATATTTTTTGAAATTTGGGCTCTTTTACTAACATTAACACTTGCGATGAGGCATCTTTTATGCTCATTTCTTGTCTTGAATGACTTATTCTGGGTTTTATTTTGTTTATTTGATGAAAATGAACAACAATAAACACCATGGAAACATTTTTGTTTGATTCGTGTCGAGTGAGATTTTCACCCAGAACCCAAAGGGGGGGGTATTGGCACTTTTCATGGAAAAATGAGAAAAATTAAAATTTCTAAAAATGAAATAAATGCCTTCTATACACCTCAAACATTCACTCTATAATGGAAGATTGTTGTTTTTCGCAATATTTTTTGAAATTTGGGCTCTTTTACTAACATTAACACTTGCGATGACGCATCTTTTATGCTCATTTCTTGTCTTGAATGACTTATTCTGGGTTTTATTTTGTTTATTTGATGAAAATGAACAACAATAAACACCATGGAAACATTTTTGTTTGATTCGTGTCGAGTGAGATTTTCACCCAGAACCCAAAGGGGGGGGTATTGGCACTTTTCATGGAAAAATGAGAAAAATTAAAATTTCTAAAAATGAAATAAATGCCTTCTATACACCTCAAACATTCACTCTATAATGGAAGATTGTTGTTTTTCGCAATATTTTTTGAAATTTGGGCTCTTTTACTAACATTAACACTTGCGATGAGGCATCTTTTATGCTCATTTCTTGTCTTGAATGACTTATTCTGGGTTTTATTTTGTTTATTTGATGAAAATGAACAACAATAAACACCATGGAAACATTTTTGTTTGATTCGTGTCGAGTGAGATTTTCACCCAGAACCCAAAGGGGGTATTGGCACTTTTCATGGAAAAATGAGAAAAATTAAAATTTCTAAAAATGAAATAAATGCCTTCTATACACCTCAAACATTCACTCTATAATGGAAGATTGTTGTTTTTCGCAATATTTTTTGAAATTTGGGCTCTTTTACTAACATTAACACTTGCGATGACGCATCTTTTATGCTCATTTCTTGTCTTGAATGACTTATTCTGGGTTTTATTTTGTTTATTTGATGAAAATGAACAACAATAAACACCATGGAAACATTTTTGTTTGATTTGTGTCGAGTGAGAATTTCACCCAGAACCCAAAGGGGGGGGTATTGGCACTTTTCATGGAAAAATGAGAAAAATTAAAATTTCTAAAAATGAAATAAATGCCTTCTATACACCTCAAACATTCACTCTATAATAGAAGATTGTTGTTTTTCGCAATATTTTTTGAAATTTGGGCTCTTTTACTAACATTAACACTTGCGATGAGGCATTTTTATGCTCATTTCCTTTCTTGAATGACTTATTCTGGGTTTTATTTTGTTTATTTGATGAAAATGAACAACAATAAACACCATGGAAACATTTTTGTTTGATTTGTGTCGAGGGAGAATTTCACCTAGAACCGAAAGGGGGGGGTATTGGCACTTTTCATGGAAAAATGAGAAAAATTAAAATTTCTAAAAATGAAACAAATGCCTTCTATACACCTCAAACATTCACTCTATAATGGAAGATTGTTGTTTTTCGCAATATTTTTTGAAATTTGGGCTCTTTTACTAACATTAACACTTGCGATGACGCATCTTTTATGCTCATTTCTTGTCTTTAATGATTAATTCTGGGTTTTATTTTGTTAATTTGATGAAAATGAACAAGAATAAACACCATGGAAACATTTTTGTTTGATTCGTGTCGAGTGAGATTTTCACCCAGAACCCAAAGGGTATTGGCACTTCTCATGGAAAAATGAGAAAAATTAAAATTTCTAAAAATGAAATAAATGCCTTCTATACACCTCAAACATTCACTCTATAATGGAAGATTGTTGTTTTTCGCAATATTTTTTGAAATTTGGGCTCTTTTACTAACATTAACACTTGCGATGACGCATCTTTTATGCTCATTTCTTGTCTTGAATGACTTATTCTGGGTTTTATTTTGTTTATTTGATGAAAATGAACAACAATAAACACCATGGAAACATTTTTGTTTGATTCGTGTCGAGTGAGATTTTCACCCAGAACCCAAAGGGGGGGGTATTGGCACTTTTCATGGAAAAATGAGAAAAATTAAAATTTCTAAAAATGAAATAAATGCCTTCTATACACCTCAAACATTCACTCTATAATGGAAGATTGTTGTTTTTCGCAATATTTTTTGAAATTTGGGCTCTTTTACTAACATTAACACTTGCGATGAGGCATCTTTTATGCTCATTTCTTGTCTTGAATGACTTATTCTGGGTTTTATTTTGTTTATTTGATGAAAATGAACAACAATAAACACCATGGAAACATTTTTGTTTGATTCGTGTCGAGTGAGATTTTCACCCAGAACCCAAAGGGGGTATTGGCACTTTTCATGGAAAAATGAGAAAAATTAAAATTTCTAAAAATGAAATAAATGCCTTCTATACATCTCAAACATTCACTCTATAATGGAAGATTGTTGTTTTTCGCAATATTTTTTGAAATTTGGGCTCTTTTACTAACATTAACACTTGCGATGACGCATCTTTTATGCTCATTTCTTGTCTTGAATGACTTATTCTGGGTTTTATTTTGTTTATTTGATGAAAATGAACAACAATAAACACCATGGAAACATTTTTGTTTGATTTGTGTCGAGTGAGAATTTCACCCAGAACCCAAAGGGGGGGGTATTGGCACTTTTCATGGAAAAATGAGAAAAATTAAAATTTCTAAAAATGAAATAAATGCCTTCTATACACCTCAAACATTCACTCTATAATAGAAGATTGTTGTTTTTCGCAATATTTTTTGAAATTTGGGCTCTTTTACTAACATTAACACTTGCGATGAGGCATTTTTATGCTCATTTCCTTTCTTGAATGACTTATTCTGGGTTTTATTTTGTTTATTTGATGAAAATGAACAACAATAAACACCATGGAAACATTTTTGTTTGATTTGTGTCGAGGGAGAATTTCACCTAGAACCGAAAGGGGGGGGTATTGGCACTTTTCATGGAAAAATGAGAAAAATTAAAATTTCTAAAAATGAAACAAATGCCTTCTATACACCTCAAACATTCACTCTATAATGGAAGATTGTTGTTTTTCGCAATATTTTTTGAAATTTGGGCTCTTTTACTAACATTAACACTTGCGATGACGCATCTTTTATGCTCATTTCTTGTCTTTAATGATTAATTCTGGGTTTTATTTTGTTAATTTGATGAAAATGAACAAGAATAAACACCATGGAAACATTTTTGTTTGATTCGTGTCGAGTGAGATTTTCACCCAGAACCCAAAGGGGGGGGTATTGGCACTTTTCATGGAAAAATGAGAAAAATTAAAATTTCTAAAAATGAAATAAATGCCTTCTATACACCTCAAACATTCACTCTATAATGGAAGATTGTTGTTTTTCGCAATATTTTTTGAAATTTGGGCTCTTTTACTAACATTAACACTTGCGATGACGCATCTTTTATGCTCATTTCTTGTCTTGAATGACTTATTCTGGGTTTTATTTTGTTTATTTGATGAAAATGAACAACAATAAACACCATGGAAACATTTTCGTTTGATTTGTGTCGAGTGAGAATTTCACCTAGAACCCAAAGGGGGGGGTATTGGCACTTTTCATGGAAAAATGAGAAAAATTAAAATTTCTAAAAATGAAACAAATGCCTTCTATACACCTCAAACATTCACTCTATAATGGAAGATTGTTGTTTTTCGCAATATTTTTTGAAATTTGGGCTCTTTTACTAACATTAACACTTGCGATGACGCATCTTTTATGCTCATTTCTTGTCTTGAATGACTTATTCTGGGTTTTATTTTGTTTATTTGATGAAAATGAACAACAATAAACACCATGGAAACATTTTTGTTTGATTCGTGTCGAGTGAGATTTTCACCCAGAACCCAAAGGGTATTGGCACTTCTCATGGAAAAATGAGAAAAATTAAAATTTCTAAAAATGAAATAAATGCCTTCTATACACCTCAAACATTCACTCTATAATGGAAGATTGTTGTTTTTCGCAATATTTTTTGAAATTTGGGCTCTTTTACTAACATTAACACTTGCGATGACGCATCTTTTATGCTCATTTCTTGTCTTGAATCACTTATTATGGGTTTTATTTTGTTTATTTGATGAAAATGAACAACAATAAACACCATGGAAACATTTTTGTTTGATTGGTGTCGAGTGAGAATTTCACCTAGAACCCAAAGGGGGGGGTATTGGCACTTTTCATGGAAAAATCAGAAAAATTAAAATTTCTAAAAATGAAACAAATGCCTTCTATACACCTCAAACATTCACTCTATAATGGAAGATTGTTGTTTTTCGCAATATTTTTTGAAATTTGGGCTCTTTTACTAACATTAACACTTGCGATGAGGCATCTTTTATGCTCATTTCTTGTCTTGAATGACTTATTCTGGGTTTTATTTTGTTTATTTGATGAAAATGAACAACAATAAACACCATGGAAACATTTTTGTTTGATTCGTGTCGAGTGAGATTTTCACCCAGAACCCAAAGGGGGGGGTATTGGCACTTTTCATGGAAAAATGAGAAAAATTAAAATTTCTAAAAATGAAATAAATGCCTTCTATACACCTCAAACATTCACTCTATAATGGAAGATTGTTGTTTTTCGCAATATTTTTTGAAATTTGGGCTCTTTTACTAACATTAACACTTGCGATGAGGCATCTTTTATGCTCATTTCTTGTCTTGAATGACTTATTCTGGGTTTTATTTTGTTTATTTGATGAAAATGAACAACAATAAACACCATGGAAACATTTTTGTTTGATTCGTGTCGAGTGAGATTTTCACCCAGAACCCAAAGGGGGTATTGGCACTTTTCATGGAAAAATGAGAAAAATTAAAATTTCTAAAAATGAAATAAATGCCTTCTATACACCTCAAACATTCACTCTATAATGGAAGATTGTTGTTTTTCGCAATATTTTTTGAAATTTGGGCTCTTTTACTAACATTAACACTTGCGATGACGCATCTTTTATGCTCATTTCTTGTCTTGAATGACTTATTCTGGGTTTTATTTTGTTTATTTGATGAAAATGAACAACAATAAACACCATGGAAACATTTTTGTTTGATTTGTGTCGAGTGAGAATTTCACCCAGAACCCAAAGGGGGGGGGGGGTATTGGCACTTTTCATGGAAAAATGAGAAAAATTAAAATTTCTAAAAATGAAATAAATGCCTTCTATACACCTCAAACATTCACTCTATAATGGAAGATTGTTGTTTTTCGCAATATTTTTTGAAATTTGGTCTCTTTTACTAACATTAACACTTGCGATGAGGCATTTTTATGCTCATTTCCTTTCTTGAATGACTTATTCTGGGTTTTATTTTGTTTATTTGATGAAAATGAACAACAATAAACACCATGGAAACATTTTTGTTTGATTTGTGTCGAGGGAGAATTTCACCTAGAACCGAAAGGGGGGGGTATTGGCACTTTTCATGGAAAAATGAGAAAAATTAAAATTTCTAAAAATGAAACAAATGCCTTCTATACACCTCAAACATTCACTCTATAATGGAAGATTGTTGTTTTTCGCAATATTTTTTGAAATTTGGGCTCTTTTACTAACATTAACACTTGCGATGACGCATCTTTTATGCTCATTTCTTGTCTTGAATGACTTATTCTGGGTTTTATTTTGTTTATTTGATGAAAATGAACAACAATAAACACCATGGAAACATTTTTGTTTGATTCGTGTCGAGTGAGATTTTCACCCAGAACCCAAAGGGGGGGGTATTGGCACTTTTCATGGAAAAATGAGAAAAATTAAAATTTCTAAAAATGAAATAAATGCCTTCTATACACCTCAAACATTCACTCTATAATGGAAGATTGTTGTTTTTCGCAATATTTTTTGAAATATGGGCTCTTTTACTAACATTAACACTTGCGATGAGGCATCTTTTATGCTCATTTCTTGTCTTGAATGACTTATTCTGGGTTTTATTTTGTTTATTTGATGAAAATGAACAACAATAAACACCATGGAAACATTTTTGTTTGATTCGTGTCGATTGAGATTTTCACCCAGAACCCAAAGGGGGTATTGGCACTTTTCATGGAAAAATGAGAAAAATTAAAATTTCTAAAAATGAAATAAATGCCTTCTATACACCTCAAACATTCACTCTATAATGGAAGATTGTTGTTTTTCGCAATATTTTTTGAAATTTGGGCTCTTTTACTAACATTAACACTTGCGATGAGGCATCTTTTATGCTCATTTCTTGTCTTGAATGACTTATTCTGGGTTTTATTTTGTTTATTTGATGAAAATGAACAACAATAAACACCATGGAAACATTTTTGTTTGATTCGTGTCGAGTGAGATTTTCACCCAGAACCCAAAGGGGGTATTGGCACTTTTCATGGAAAAATGAGAAAAATTAAAATTTCTAAAAATGAAATAAATGCCTTCTATACACCTCAAACATTCACTCTATAATGGAAGATTGTTGTTTTTCGCAATATTTTTTGAAATTTGGTCTCTTTTACTAACATTAACACTTGCGATGAGGCATTTTTATGCTCATTTCCTTTCTTGAATGACTTATTCTGGGTTTTATTTTGTTTATTTGATGAAAATGAACAACAATAAACACCATGGAAACATTTTTGTTTGATTTGTGTCGAGGGAGAATTTCACCTAGAACCGAAAGGGGGGGGTATTGGCTTTTTCATGGAAAAATGAGAAAAATTAAAATTTCTAAAAATGAAACAAATGCCTTCTATACACCTCAAACATTCACTCTATAATGGAAGATTGTTGTTTTTCGCAATATTTTTTGAAATTTGGGCTCTTTTACTAACATTAACACTTGCGATGACGCATCTTTTATGCTCATTTCTTGTCTTGAATGACTTATTCTGGGTTTTATTTTGTTTATTTGATGAAAATGAACAACAATAAACACCATGGAAACATTTTTGTTTGATTCGTGTCGAGTGAGATTTTCACCCAGAACCCAAAGGGGGGGGTATTGGCACTTTTCATGGAAAAATGAGAAAAATTAAAATTTCTAAAAATGAAATAAATGCCTTCTATACACCTCAAACATTCACTCTATAATGGAAGATTGTTGTTTTTCGCAATATTTTTTGAAATTTGGGCTCTTTTACTAACATTAACACTTGCGATGACGCATCTTTTATGCTCATTTCTTGTCTTGAATGACTTATTCTGGGTTTTATTTTGTTTATTTGATGAAAATGAACAAGAATAAACACCATGGAAACATTTTTGTTTGATTTGTGTCGAGTGAGAATTTCACCCAGAACCCAAAGGGGGGGGTATTGGCACTTTTCATGGAAAAATGAGAAAAATTAAAATTTCTAAAAATGAAATAAATGCCTTCTATACACCTCAAACATTCACTCTATAATTGAAGATTGTTGTTTTTCGCAATATTTTTTGAAATTTGGGCTCTTTTACTAACATTAACACTTGCGATGACGCATTTTTATGCTCATTTCCTTTCTTGAATGACTTATTCTGGGTTTTATTTTGTTTATTTGATGAAAATGAACAACAATAAACACCATGGAAACATTTTTGTTTGATTTGTGTCGAGGGAGAATTTCACCTAGAACCGAAAGGGTGGGGTATTGGCACTTTTCATGGAAAAATGAGAAAAATTAAAATTTCTAAAAATGAAACAAATGCCTTCTATACACCTCAAACATTCACTCTATAATGGAAGATTGTTGTTTTTCGCAATATTTTTTGAAATTTGGGCTCTTTTACTAACATTAACACTTGGGATGACGCATCTTTTATGCTCATTTCTTGTCTTTAATGATTAATTCTGGGTTTTATTTTGTTAATTTGATGAAAATGAACAACAATAAACACCATGGAAACATTTTTGTTTGATTCGTGTCGAGTGAGATTTTCACCCAGAACCCAAAGGGGGGGGTATTGGCACTTTTCATGGAAAAATGAGAAAAATTAAAATTTCTAAAAATGAAACAAATGCCTTCTATACACCTCAAACATTCACTCTATAATGGAAGATTGTTGTTTTTCGCAATATTTTTTGAAATTTGGGCTCTTTTACTAACATTAACACTTGCGATGAGGCATCTTTTATGCTCATTTCTTGTCTTGAATGACTTATTCTGGGTTTTATTTTGTTTATTTGATGAAAATGAACAACAATAAACACCATGGATACATTTTTGTTTGATTCGTGTCGAGTGAGATTACCCGGAACCCAAAGGGGGGGGTATTGGCACTTTTCATGGAAAAATGAGAAAAATTAAAATTTCTAAAAATGAAATAAATGCCTTCTATACACCTCAAACATTCACTCTATAATGGAAGATTGTTGTTTTTCGCAATATTTTTTGAAATTTGGGCTCTTTTACTAACATTAACACTTGCGATGACGCATCTTTTATGCTCATTTCTTGTCTTGAATGACTTATTCTCGGTTTTATTTTGTTTATTTGATGAAAATGAACAACAATAAACACCATGGAAACATTTTTGTTTGATTCGTGTCGAGTGAGATTTTCACCCAGTACCCAAAGGGGGGGGTATTGGCACTTTTCATGGAAAAATGAGAAAAATTAAAATTTCTAAAAATGAAATAAATGCCTTCTATACACCTCAAACATTCACTCTATAATGGAAGATTGTTGTTTTTCGCAATATTTTTTGAAATTTGGGCTCTTTTACTAACATTAACACTTGCGATGACGCATCTTTTATGCTCATTTCTTGTCTTGAATGACTTATTCTGGGTTTTATTTTGTTTATTTGATGAAAATGAACAATAATAAACACCATGGAAACATTTTCGTTTGATTTGTGTCGAGTGAGATTTTCACCTAGAACCCAAAGGGGTATTGGCACTTTTCATGGAAAAATGAGAAAAATTAAAATTTCTAAAAATGAAACAAATGCCTTCTATACACCTCAAACATTCACTCTATAATGGAAGATTGTTGTTTTTCGCAATATTTTTTGAAATTTGGGCTCTTTTACTAACATTAACACTTGCGATGACGCATCTTTTATGCTCATTTCTTGTCTTGAATGACTTATTCTGGGTTTTATTTTGTTTATTTGATGAAAATGAACAACAATAAACACCATGGAAACATTTTCGTTTGATTTGTGTCGAGTGAGAATTTCACCTAGAACCCAAAGGGGTATTGGCACTTTTCATGGAAAAATGAGAAAAATTAAAATTTCTAAAAATGAAACAAATGCCTTCTATACACCTCAAACATTCACTCTATAATGGAAGATTGTTGTTTTTCGCAATATTTTTTGAAATTTGGGCTCTTTTACTAACATTAACACTTGCGATGACGCATCTTTTATGCTCATTTCTTGTCTTGAATGACTTATTCTGGGTTTTATTTTGTTTATTTGATGAAAATGAACAAGAATAAACACCATGGAAACATTTTTGTTTGATTTGTGTCGAGTGAGAATTTCACCCAGAACCCAAAGGGGGGGGTATTGGCACTTTTCATGGAAAAATGAGAAAAATTAAAATTTCTAAAAATGAAATAAATGCCTTCTATACACCTCAAACATTCACTCTATAATTGAAGATTGTTGTTTTTCGCAATATTTTTTGAAATTTGGGCTCTTTTACTAACATTAACACTTGCGATGACGCATTTTTATGCTCATTTCCTTTCTTGAATGATTAATTCTGGGTTTTATTTTGTTTATTTGATGAAAATGAACAACAATAAACACCATGGAAACATTTTTGTTTGATTCGTGTCGAGTGAGATTTTCACCCAGAACCCAAAGGGGGGGGTATTGGCACTTTTCATGGAAAAATGAGAAAAATTAAAATTTCTAAAAATGAAACAAATGCCTTCTATACACCTCAAACATTCACTCTATAATGGAAGATTGTTGTTTTTCGCAATATTTTTTGAAATTTGGGCTCTTTTACTAACATTAACACTTGCGATGACGCATCTTTTATGCTCATTTCTTGTCTTTAATGATTAATTCTGGGTTTTATTTTGTTAATTTGATGAAAATGAACAACAATAAACACCATGGAAACATTTTTGTTTGATTCGTGTCGAGTGAGATTTTCACCTCACCTTACACAATGAAATTATAGGGGGGGGTATTGGCACTTTTCATGGAAAAATGAGAAAAATTAAAATTTCTAAAAATGAAATAAATGCCTTCTATACACCTCAAACATTCACTCTATAATGGAAGATTGTTGTTTTTCGCAATATTTTTTGAAATTTGGGCTCTTTTACTAACATTAACACTTGCGATGAGGCATCTTTTATGCTCATTTCTTGTCTTGAATGACTTATTCTGGGTTTTATTTTGTTTATTTGATGAAAATGAACAACAATAAACACCATGGAAACATTTTTGTTTGATTCGTGTCGAGTGAGATTTTCACCCAGAACCCAAAGGGGGTATTGGCACTTTTCATGGAAAAATGAGAAAAATTAAAATTTCTAAAAATGAAATAAATGCCTTCTATACACCTCAAACATTCACTCTATAATGGAAGATTGTTGTTTTTCGCAATATTTTTTGAAATTTGGGCTCTTTTACTAACATTAACACTTGCGATGACGCATCTTTTATGCTCATTTCTTGTCTTGAATCACTTATTCTGGGTTTTATTTTGTTTATTTGATGAAAATGAACAACAATAAACACCATGGAAACATTTTTGTTTGATTTGTGTCGAGTGAGAATTTCACCCAGAACCCAAAGGGGGGGGTATTGGCACTTTTCATGGAAAAATGAGAAAAATTAAAATTTCTAAAAATGAAACAAATGCCTTCTATACACCTCAAACATTCACTCTATAATGGAAGATTGTTGTTTTTCGCAATATTTTTTGAAATTTGGGCTCTTTTACTAACATTAACACTTGCGATGACGCATCTTTTATGCTCATTTCTTGTCTTTAATGATTAATTCTGGGTTTTATTTTGTTAATTTGATGAAAATGAACAACAATAAACACCATGGAAACATTTTTGTTTGATTCGTGTCGAGTGAGATTTTCACCTCACCTTACACAATGAAATTATAGGGGGGGGTATTGGCACTTTTCATGGAAAAATGAGAAAAATTAAAATTTCTAAAAATGAAATAAATGCCTTCTATACACCTCAAACATTCACTCTATAATGGAAGATTGTTGTTTTTCGCAATATTTTTTGAAATTTGGGCTCTTTTACTAACATTAACACTTGCGATGACGCATCTTTTATGCTCATTTCTTGTCTTGAATGACTTATTCTGGGTTTTATTTTGTTTATTTGATGAAAATGAACAACAATAAACACCATGGAAACATTTTCGTTTGATTTGTGTCGAGTGAGAATTTCACCCAGAACCCAAAGGGGGGGGTATTGGCACTTTTCATGGAAAAATGAGAAAAATTAAAATTTCTAAAAATGAAATAAATGCCTTCTATACACCTCAAACATTCACTCTATAATGGAAGATTGTTGTTTTTCGCAATATTTTTTGAAATTTGGGCTCTTTTACTAACATTAACACTTGCGATGACGCATCTTTTATGCTCATTTCTTGTCTTGAATGACTTATTCTGGGTTTTATTTTGTTTATTTGATGAAAATGAACAACAATAAACACCATGGAAACATTTTCGTTTGATTTGTGTCGAGTGAGAATTTCACCCAGAACCCAAAGGGGGGGGTATTGGCACTTTTCATGGAAAAATGAGAAAAATTAAAATTTCTAAAAATGAAACAAATGCCTTCTATACACCTCAAACATTCACTCTATAATGGAAGATTGTTGTTTTTCGCAATATTTTTTGAAATTTGGGCTCTTTTACTAACATTAACACTTGCGATGACGCATCTTTTATGCTCATTTCTTGTCTTGAATGACTTATTCTGGGTTTTATTTTGTTTATTTGATGAAAATGAACAACAATAAACACCATGGAAACATTTTTGTTTGATTTGTGTCGAGTGAGAATTTCACCTAGAACCCAAAGGGGGGGGTATTGGCACTTTTCATGGAAAAATGAGAAAAATTAAAATTTCTAAAAATGAAATAAATGCCTTCTATACACCTCAAACATTCACTCTATAATGGAAGATTGTTGTTTTTCGCAATATTTTTTGAAATTTGGGCTCTTTTACTAACATTAACACTTGCGATGACGCATCTTTTATGCTCATTTCTTGTCTTGAATGACTTATTCTGGGTTTTATTTTGTTTATTTGATGAAAATGAACAACAATAAACACCATGGAAACATTTTCGTTTGATTCGTGTCGAGTGAGATTTTCACCTAGAACCCAAAGGGGGGGGTATTGGCACTTTTCATGGAAAAATGAGAAAAATTAAAATTTCTAAAAATGAAATAAATGCCTTCTATACACCTCAAACATTCACTCTATAATGGAAGATTGTTGTTTTTCGCAATATTTTTTGAAATTTGGGCTCTTTTACTAACATTAACACTTGCGATGACGCATCTTTTATGCTCATTTCTTGTCTTGAATGACTTATTCTGGGTTTTATTTTGTTTATTTGATGAAAATGAACAACAATAAACACCATGGAAACATTTTCGTTTGATTTGTGTCGAGTGAGAATTTCACCTAGAACCCAAAGGGGGGGGTATTGGCACTTTTCATGGAAAAATGAGAAAAATTAAAATTTCTAAAAATGAAACAAATGCCTTCTATACACCTCAAACATTCACTCTATAATGGAAGATTGTTGTTTTTCGCAATATTTTTTGAAATTTGGGCTCTTTTACTAACATTAACACTTGCGATGAGGCATCTTTTATGCTCATTTCTTGTCTTGAATGACTTATTCTGGGTTTTATTTTGTTTATTTGATGAAAATGAACAACAATAAACACCATGGAAACATTTTTGTTTGATTCGTGTCGAGTGAGAATTTCACCCAAAACCCAAAGGGGGTGGTATTGGCACTTTTCATGGAAAAATGAGAAAAATTAAAATTTCTAAAAATGAAACAAATGCCTTCTATACACCTCAAACATTCACTCTATAATGGAAGATTGTTGTTTTTCGCAATATTTTTTGAAATTTGGGCTCTTTTACTAACATTAACACTTGCGATGACGCATCTTTTATGCTCATTTCTTGTCTTGAATGACTTATTCTGGGTTTTATTTTGTTTATTTGATGAAAATGAACAACAATAAACACCATGGAAACATTTTTGTTTGATTCGTGTCGAGTGAGATTTTCACCCAGAACCCAAAGGGTGGGGTATTGGCACTTTTCATGGAAAAATGAGAAAAATTAAAATTTCTAAAAATGAAATAAATGCCTTCTATACACCTCAAACATTCACTCTATAATGGAAGATTGTTGTTTTTCGCAATATTTTTTGAAATTTGGGCTCTTTTACTAACATTAACACTTGCGATGACGCATCTTTTATGCTCATTTCTTGTCTTGAATGACTTATTCTGGGTTTTATTTTGTTTATTTGATGAAAATGAACAACAATAAACACCATGGAAACATTTTCGTTTGATTTGTGTCGAGTGAGAATTTCACCCAGAACCCAAAGGGGGGGGTATTGGCACTTTTCATGGAAAAATGAGAAAAATTAAAATTTCTAAAAATGAAACAAATGCCTTCTATACACCTCAAACATTCACTCTATAATGGAAGATTGTTGTTTTTCGCAATATTTTTTGAAATTTGGGCTCTTTTACTAACATTAACACTTGCGATGACGCATCTTTTATGCTCATTTCTTGTCTTGAATGACTTATTCTGGGTTTTATTTTATTTATTTGATGAAAATGAACAACAATAAACACCATGGAAACATTTTTGTTTGATTTGTGTCGAGTGAGAATTTCACCTAGAACCCAAAGGGGGGGGTATTGGCACTTTTCATGGAAAAATGAGAAAAATTAAAATTTCTAAAAATGAAATAAATGCCTTCTATACACCTCAAACATTCACTCTATAATGGAAGATTGTTGTTTTTCGCAATATTTTTTGAAATTTGGGCTCTTTTACTAACATTAACACTTGCGATGACGCATCTTTTATGCTCATTTCTTGTCTTGAATGACTTATTCTGGGTTTTATTTTGTTTATTTGATGAAAATGAACAACAATAAACACCATGGAAACATTTTCGTTTGATTCGTGTCGAGTGAGATTTTCACCTAGAACCCAAAGGGGGGGGTATTGGCACTTTTCATGGAAAAATGAGAAAAATTAAAATTTCTAAAAATGAAATAAATGCCTTCTATACACCTCAAACATTCACTCTATAATGGAAGATTGTTGTTTTTCGCAATATTTTTTGAAATTTGGGCTCTTTTACTAACATTAACACTTGCGATGACGCATCTTTTATGCTCATTTCTTGTCTTGAATGACTTATTCTGGGTTTTATTTTGTTTATTTGATGAAAATGAACAACAATAAACACCATGGAAACATTTTCGTTTGATTTGTGTCGAGTGAGAATTTCACCTAGAACCCAAAGGGGGGGGGTATTGGCACTTTTCATGGAAAAATGAGAAAAATTAAAATTTCTAAAAATGAAACAAATGCCTTCTATACACCTCAAACATTCACTCTATAATGGAAGATTGTTGTTTTTCGCAATATTTTTTGAAATTTGGGCTCTTTTACTAACATTAACACTTGCGATGACGCATCTCTTATGCTCATTTCTTGTCCTGAATGACTTATTCTGGGTTTTATTTTGTTTATTTGATGAAAATGAACAACAATAAACACCATGGAAACATTTTCGTTTGATTTGTGTCGAGTGAGAATTTCACCTAGAACCCAAAGGGGGGGGTATTGGCACTTTTCATGGAAAAATGAGAAAATTAAAATTTCTAAAAATGAAACAAATGCCTTCTATACACCTCAAACATTCACTCTATAATGGAAGATTGTTGTTTTTCGCAATATTTTTTGAAATTTGGGCTCTTTTACTAACATTAACACTTGCGATGACGCATCTTTTATGCTCATTTCTTGTCTTGAATGACTTATTCTGGGTTTTATTTTGTTTATTTGATGAAAATGAACAACAATAAACACCATGGAAACATTTTTGTTTGATTCGTGTCGAGTGAGATTTTCACCCAGAACCCAAAGGGGGGGGTATTGGCACTTTTCATGGAAAAATGAGAAAAATTAAAATTTCTAAAAATGAAATAAATGCCTTCTACACACCTCAAACATTTACTCTATAATGGAAGATTGTTGTTTTTCGCAATATTTTTTGAAATTTGGGCTCTTTTACTAACATTAACACTTGCGATGAGGCATTTTTATGCTCATTTCCTTTCTTGAATGACTTATTCTGGGTTTTATTTTGTTTATTTGATGAAAATGAACAACAATAAACACCATGGAAACATTTTTGTTTGATTTGTGTCGAGTGAGAATTTCACCTAGAACCTAAAGGGGGGGTATTGGCACTTTTCATGGAAAAATGAGAAAAATTAAAATTTCTAAAAATGAAATAAATGCCTTCTATACACCTTAAACATTCACTCTATAATGGAAGATTGTTGTTTTTCGCAATATTTTTTGAAATTTGGGCTCTTTTACTAACATTAACACTTGCGATGACGCATCTTTTATGCTCATTTCTTGTCTTGAATGACTTATTCTGGGTTTTATTTTGTTTATTTGATGAAAATGAACAACAATAAACACCATGGAAACATTTTTGTTTGATTCGTGTCGAGTGAGATTTTCACCCAGAACCCAAAGGGGGGGGTATTGGCACTTTTCATGGAAAAATGAGAAAAATTAAAATTTCTAAAAATGAAATAAATGCCTTCTACACACCTCAAACATTCACTCTATAATGGAAGATTGTTGTTTTTCGCAATATTTTTTGAAATTTGGGCTCTTTTACTAACATTAACACTTGCGATGACGCATCTTTTATGCTCATTTCTTGTCTTGAATGACTTATTCTGGGTTTTATTTTGTTTATTTGATGAAAATGAACAACAATAAACACCATGGAAACATTTTTGTTTGATTCGTGTCGAGTGAGATTTTCACCCAGAACCCAAAGGGGGGGGTATTGGCACTTTTCATGGAAAAATGAGAAAAATTAAAATTTCTAAAAATGAAATAAATGCCTTCTATACACCTCAAACATTCACTCTATAATGGAAGATTGTTGTTTTTCGCAATATTTTTTGAAATTTGGGCTCTTTTACTAACATTAACACTTGCGATGAGGCATCTTTTATGCTCATTTCTTGTCTTGAATGACTTATTCTGGGTTTTATTTTGTTTATTTGATGAAAATGAACAACAATAAACACCATGGAAACATTTTTGTTTGATTCGTGTCGAGTGAGATTTTCACCCAGAACCCAAAGGGGGTATTGGCACTTTTCATGGAAAAATGAGAAAAATTAAAATTTCTAAAAATGAAATAAATGCCTTCTATACACCTCAAACATTCACTCTATAATGGAAGATTGTTGTTTTTCGCAATATTTTTTGAAATTTGGGCTCTTTTACTAACATTAACACTTGCGATGACGCATCTTTTATGCTCATTTCTTGTCTTGAATGACTTATTCTGGGTTTTATTTTGTTTATTTGATGAAAATGAACAACAATAAACACCATGGAAACATTTTTGTTTGATTTGTGTCGAGTGAGAATTTCACCCAGAACCCAAAGGGGGGGGTATTGGCACTTTTCATGGAAAAATGAGAAAAATTAAAATTTCTAAAAATGAAATAAATGCCTTCTATACACCTCAAACATTCACTCTATAATGGAAGATTGTTGTTTTTCGCAATATTTTTTGAAATTTGGGCTCTTTTACTAACATTAACACTTGCGATGAGGCATTTTTATGCTCATTTCCTTTCTTGAATGACTTATTCTGGGTTTTATTTTGTTTATTTGATGAAAATGAACAACAATAAACACCATGGAAACATTTTTGTTTGATTTGTGTCGTGTGAGAATTTCACCTAGAACCGAAAGGGGGGGGTATTGGCACTTTTCATGGAAAAATGAGAAAAATTAAAATTTCTAAAAATGAAACAAATACCTTCTATACACCTCAAACATTCACTCTATAATGGAAGATTGTTGTTTTTCGCAATATTTTTTGAAATTTGGGCTCTTTTACTAACATTAACACTTGCGATGACGCATCTTTTATGCTCATTTCTTGTCCTGAATGACTTATTCTGGGTTTTATTTTGTTTATTTGATGAAAATGAACAACAATAAACACCATGGAAACATTTTCGTTTGATTTGTGTCGAGTGAGAATTTCACCTAGAACCCAAAGGGGGGGGTATTGGCACTTTTCATGGAAAAATGAGAAAATTAAAATTTCTAAAAATGAAACAAATGCCTTCTATACACCTCAAACATTCACTCTATAATGGAAGATTGTTGTTTTTCGCAATATTTTTTGAAATTTGGGCTCTTTTACTAACATTAACACTTGCGATGACGCATCTTTTATGCTCATTTCTTGTCTTGAATGACTTATTCTGGGTTTTATTTTGTTTATTTGATGAAAATGAACAACAATAAACACCATGGAAACATTTTTGTTTGATTCGTGTCGAGTGAGATTTTCACCCAGAACCCAAAGGGTGGGGTATTGGCACTTTTCATGGAAAAATGAGAAAAATTAAAATTTCTAAAAATGAAATAAATGCCTTCTATACACCTTAAACATTCACTCTATAATGGAAGATTGTTGTTTTTCGCAATATTTTTTGAAATTTGGGCTCTTTTACTAACATTAACACTTGCGATGACGCATCTTTTATGCTCATTTCTTGTCTTGAATGACTTATTCTGGGTTTTATTTTGTTTATTTGATGAAAATGAACAACAATAAACACCATGGAAACATTTTCGTTTGATTTGTGTCGAGTGAGAATTTCACCCAGAACCCAAAGGGGGGGGTATTGGCACTTTTCATGGAAAAATGAGAAAAATTAAAATTTCTAAAAATGAAACAAATGCCTTCTATACACCTCAAACATTCACTCTATAATGGAAGATTGTTGTTTTTCGCAATATTTTTTGAAATTTGGGCTCTTTTACTAACATTAACACTTGCGATGACGCATCTTTTATGCTCATTTCTTGTCTTGAATGACTTATTCTGGGTTTTATTTTGTTTATTTGATGAAAATGAACAACAATAAACACCATGGAAACATTTTTGTTTGATTTGTGTCGAGTGAGAATTTCACCTAGAACCCAAAGGGGGGGGTATTGGCACTTTTCATGGAAAAATGAGAAAAATTAAAATTTCTAAAAATGAAACAAATGCCTTCTATACACCTCAAACATTCACTCTATAATGGAAGATTGTTGTTTTTCGCAATATTTTTTGAAATTTGGGCTCTTTTACTAACATTAACACTTGCGATGACGCATCTTTTATGCTCATTTCTTGTCTTGAATGACTTATTCTGGGTTTTATTTTGTTTATTTGATGAAAATGAACAACAATAAACACCATGGAAACATTTTCGTTTGATTCGTGTCGAGTGAGATTTTCACCTAGAACCCAAAGGGGGGGGTATTGGCACTTTTCATGGAAAAATGAGAAAAATTAAAATTTCTAAAAATGAAATAAATGCCTTCTATACACCTCAAACATTCACTCTATAATGGAAGATTGTTGTTTTTCGCAATATTTTTTGAAATTTGGGCTCTTTTACTAACATTAACACTTGCGATGACGCATCTTTTATGCTCATTTCTTGTCTTGAATGACTTATTCTGGGTTTTATTTTGTTTATTTGATGAAAATGAACAACAATAAACACCATGGAAACATTTTTGTTTGATTCGTGTCGAGTGAGATTTTCACCCAGAACCCAAAGGGTGGGGTATTGGCACTTTTCATGGAAAAATGAGAAAAATTAAAATTTCTAAAAATGAAATAAATGCCTTCTATACACCTCAAACATTCACTCTATAATGGAAGATTGTTGTTTTTCGCGATATTTTTTGAAATTTGGGCTCTTTTACTAACATTAACACTTGCGATGAGGCATCTTTTATGCTCATTTCTTGTCTTGAATGACTTATTCTGGGTTTTATTTTGTTTATTTGATGAAAATGAACAACAATAAACACCATGGAAACATTTTTGTTTGATTCGTGTCGAGTGAGATTTTCACCCAGAACCCAAAGGGTATTGGCACTTTTCATGGAAAAATGAGAAAAATTAAAATTTCTAAAAATGAAATAAATGCCTTCTATACACCTTAAACATTCACTCTATAATGGAAGATTGTTGTTTTTCGCGATATTTTTTGAAAATTGGGCTCTTTTACTAACATTAACACTTGCGATGAGGCATCTTTTATGCTCATTTCTTGTCTTGAATGACTTATTCTGGGTTTTATTTTGTTTATTTGATGAAAATGAACAACAATAAACACCATGGAAACATTTTTGTTTGATTCGTGTCGAGTGAGATTACCCAGAACCAAAAGGGGGGGGTATTGGCACTTTTCATGGAAAAATGAGAAAAATTAAAATTTCTAAAAATGAAATAAATGCCTTCTATACACCTTAAACATTCACTCTATAATGGAAGATTGTTGTTTTTCGCAATATTTTTTGAAATTTGGGCTCTTTTACTAACATTAACACTTGCGATGAGGCATCTTTTATGCTCATTTCTTGTCTTGAATGACTTATTCTGGGTTTTATTTTGTTTATTTGATGAAAATGAACAACAATAAACACCATGGAAACATTTTTGTTTGATTTGTGTCGAGTGAGAATTTCACCCAGAACCCAAAGGGGGGGGTATTGGCACTTTTCATGGAAAAATGAGAAAAATTAAAATTTCTAAAAATGAAATAAATGCCTTCTATACACCTTAAACATTCAGTCTATAATGGAAGATTGTTGTTTTTCGCGATATTTTTTGAAATTTGGGCTCTTTTACTAACATTAACACTTGAGATGAGGCATCTTTTATGCTCATTTCTTGTCTTGAATGACTTATTCTGGGTTTTATTTTGTTTATTTGATGAAAATGAACAACAATAAACACCATGGAAACATTTTTGTTTGATTCGTGTCGAGTGAGAATTTCACCCAAAACCCAAAGGGGGTGGTATTGGCACTTTTCATGGAAAAATGAGAAAAATTAAAATTTCTAAAAATGAAATAAATGCCTTCTATACACCTCAAACATTCACTCTATAATGGAAGATTGTTGTTTTTCGCGATATTTTTTGAAATTTGGGCTCTTTTACTAACATTAACACTTGCGATGACGCATCTTTTATGCTCATTTCTTTTCTTGAATGACTTATTCTGGGTTTTATTTTGTTTATTTGATGAAAATGAACAACAATAAACACCATGGAAACATTTTTGTTTGATTCGTGTCGAGTGAGATTACCCAGAACCCAAAGGGGGGGGTATTGGCACTTTTCATGGAAAAATGAGAAAAATTAAAATTTCTAAAAATGAAATAAATGCCTTCTATACACCTCAAACATTCACTCTATAATGGAAGATTGTTGTTTTTCGCGATATTTTTTGAAATTTGGGCTCTTTTACTAACATTAACACTTGCGATGAGGCATCTTTTATGCTCATTTCTTGTCTTGAATGACTTATTCTGGGTTTTATTTTGTTTATTTGATGAAAATGAACAACAATAAACACCATGGAAACATTTTTGTTTGATTCGTGTCGAGTGAGATTTTCACCCAGAACCCAAAGGGGGGGGTATTGGCACTTTTCATGGAAAAATGAGAAAAATTAAAATTTCTAAAAATGAAATAAATGCCTTCTATACACCTTAAACATTCACTCTATAATGGAAGATTGTTGTTTTTTCGCGATATTTTTTGAAATTTGGGCTCTTTTACTAACATTAACACTTGCGATGAGGCATCTTTTATGCTCATTTCTTGTCTTGAATGACTTATTCTGGGTTTTATTTTGTTTATTTGATGAAAATGAACAACAATAAACACCATGGAAACATTTTTGTTTGATTCGTGTCGAGTGAGATTACCCAGAACCCAAAGGGGGGGGTATTGGCACTTTTCATGGAAAAATGAGAAAAATTAAAATTTCTAAAAATGAAATAAATGCCTTCTATACACCTTAAACATTCACTCTATAATGGAAGATTGTTGTTTTTCGCAATATTTTTTGAAATTTGGGCTCTTTTACTAACATTAACACTTGCGATGAGGCATCTTTTATGCTCATTTCTTGTCTTGAATGACTTATTCTGGGTTTTATTTTGTTTATTTGATGAAAATGAACAACAATAAACACCATGGAAACATTTTTGTTTGATTCGTGTCGAGTGAGAATTTCACCCAAAACCCAAAGGGGGTGGTATTGGCACTTTTCATGGAAAAATGAGAAAAATTAAAATTTCTAAAAATGAAATAAATGCCTTCTATACACCTTAAACATTCACTCTATAATGGAAGATTGTTGTTTTTCGCAATATTTTTTGAAATTTGGGCTCTTTTACTAACATTAACACTTGCGATGAGGCATCTTTTATGCTCATTTCTTGTCTTGAATGACTTATTCTGGGTTTTATTTTGTTTATTTGATGAAAATGAACAACAATAAACACCATGGAAACATTTTTGTTTGATTCGTGTCGAGTGAGATTTTCACCCAGAACCCAAAGGGGGGGGTATTGGCACTTTTCATGGAAAAATGAGAAAAATTAAAATTTCTAAAAATGAAATAAATGCCTTCTATACACCTCAAACATTCACTCTATAATGGAAGATTATTGTTTTTCGCGATATTTTTTGAAATTTGGGCTCTTTTACTAACATTAACACTTGCGATGACGCATCTTTTATGCTCATTTCTTGTCTTGAATGACTTATTCTGGGTTTTATTTTGTTTATTTGATGAAAATGAACAACAATAAACACCATGGAAACATTTTTGTTTGATTCGTGTCGAGTGAGATTACCCAGAACCCAAAGGGGGGGGTATTGGCACTTTTCATGGAAAAATGAGAAAAATTAAAATTTCTAAAAATGAAATAAATGCCTTCTATACACCTTAAACATTCACTCTATAATGGAAGATTGTTGTTTTTCGCGATATTTTTTGAAAATTGGGCTCTTTTACTAACATTAACACTTGCGATGAGGCATCTTTTATGCTCATTTCTTGTCTTGAATGACTTATTCTGGGTTTTATTTTGTTTATTTGATGAAAATGAACAACAATAAACACCATGGAAACATTTTTGTTTGATTTGTGTCGAGTGAGAATTTCACCCAGAACCCAAAGGGGGGGTTACTGGCACTTTTCATGGAAAAATGAGAAAAATTAAAATTTCTAAAAATGAAATAAATGCCTTCTATACACCTTAAACATTCACTCTATAATGGAAGATTGTTGTTTTTCGCGATATTTTTTTAAATTTGGGCTCTTTTACTAACATTAACACTTGCGATGAGGCATCTTTTATGCTCATTTCTTGTCTTGAATGACTTATTCTGGGTTTTATTTTGTTTATTTGATGAAAATGAACAACAATACACACCATGGAAACATTTTCGTTTGATTTGTGTCGAGTGAGATTTTCACCCAGAACCCAAAGGGGGGGGGGGGGGATATTGGCACTTTTCATGGAAAAATGAGAAAAATTAAAATTTCTAAAAATGAAATAAATGCCTTCTATACACCTCAAACATTCACTCTATAATGGAAGATTGTTGTTTTTCGCGATATTTTTTGAAATTTGGGCTCTTTTACTAACATAAACACTTGCGATGACGCATCTTTTATGCTCATTTCTTGTCTTGAATGACTTATTCTGGGTTAAATTTTGTTTATTTGATGAAAATGAACAACAATAAACACCATGGAAACATTTTTGTTTGATTCGTGTCGAGTGAGAATTTCACCCAGAACCCAAAGGGGGGGGTATTGGCACTTTTCATGGAAAAATGAGAAAAATTAAAATTTCTAAAATTGAAATAAATGCCTTCTATACACCTTAAACATTCACTCTATAATGGAAGATTGTTGTTTTTCGCAATATTTTTTGAAATTTGGGCTCTTTTACTAACATTAACACTTGCGATGAGGCACCTTTTATGCTCATTTATTGTCTTGAATGACTTATTCTGGGTTTTATTTTGTTTATTTGATGAAAATGAACAACAATAAACACCATGGAAACATTTTTGTTTGATTCGTGTCGAGTGAGAATTTCACCCAGAACCCAAAGGGGGGGGTATTGGCACTTTTCATGGAAAAATGAGAAAAATTAAAATTTCTAAAAATGAAATAAATGCCTTCTATACACCTCAAACATTCACTCTATAATGGAAGATTGTTGTTTTTCGCAATATTTTTTGAAATTTGGGCTCTTTTACTAACATTAACACTTGCGATGACGCATCTTTTATGCTCATTTCTTGTCTTGAATGACTAACCTTGGTTTTATTTTGTTTATTTGATGAAAATGAACATTAATAAACACCATGGAAACATTTTTGTTTGATTTGTGTCGAGTGAGAATTTCACCCAGAACCCAAAGGGGGGGTATTGGCACTTTTCATGGAAAAATGAGAAAAATTTAAATTTCTAAAAATGAAATAAATGCCTTCTATACACCTTAAACATTCACTCTATAATGGAAGATTGTTGTTTTTCGCGATATTTATTGAAATTTGTGTTCTTTTACTAACATTAACACTTGCGATGAGGCATCTTTTATGCTCATTTCTTGTCTTGAATGACTTATTCTGGGTTTTATTTTGTTTATTTGATGAAAATGAACAACAATAAACACCATGGAAACATTTTTGTTTGATTCGTGTCGAGTGAGATTTTCACCCAGAACCCAAAGGGGGGGGGGGGGTATTGGCACTTTTCATGGAAAAATGAGAAAAATTAAAATTTCTAAAAATGAAATAAATGCCTTCTATACACCTCAAACATTCACTCTATAATGGAAGATTGTTGTTTTTCGCGATATTTTTTGAAATTTGGGCTCTTTTACTAACATAAACACTTGCGATGACGCATCTTTTATGCTCATTTCTTGTCTTGAATGACTTATTCTGGGTTAAATTTTGTTTATTTGATGAAAATGAACAACAATAAACACCATGGAAACATTTTTGTTTGATTCGTGTCGAGTGAGAATTTCACCCAGAACCCAAAGGGGGGGGTATTGGCACTTTTCATGGAAAAATGAGAAAAATTAAAATTTCTAAAATTGAAATAAATGCCTTCTATACACCTTAAACATTCACTCTATAATGGAAGATTGTTGTTTTTCGCAATATTTTTTGAAATTTGGGCTCTTTTACTAACATTAACACTTGCGATGAGGCACCTTTTATGCTCATTTATTGTCTTGAATGACTTATTCTGGGTTTTATTTTGTTTATTTGATGAAAATGAACAACAATAAACACCATGGAAACATTTTTGTTTGATTTGTGTCGAGTGAGAATTTCACCCAGAACCCAAAGGGGGGGTATTGGCACTTTTCATGGAAAAATGAGAAAAATTAAAATTCCTAAAAATGAAATAAATGCCTTCTATACACCTCAAACATTCACTCTATAATGGAAGATTGTTGTTTTTCGCAATATTTTTTGAAATTGGGCTCTTTTACTAACATTAACACTTGCGATGACGCATCTTTTATGCTCATTTCTTGTCTTGAATGACTTATTCTGGGTTTTATTTTGTTTATTTGATGAAAATGAACAACAATAAACACCATGGAAACATTTTTGTTTGATTCGTGTCGAGTGAGATTTTCACCCAGAACCCAAAGGGGGGGGTATTGGCACTTTTCATGGAAAAATGAGAAAAATTAAAATTTCTAAAAATGAAATAAATGCCTTCTATACACCTTAAACATTCACTCTATAATGGAAGACTGTTGTTTTTCGCAATATTTTTTGAAATTTGGGCTCTTTTACTAACATTAACACTTGCGATGAGGCATTTTTTATGCTCATTTCTTGTCTTGAATGACTTATTCTGGGTTTTATTTTGTTTATTTGATGAAAATGAGCAACAATAAACACCATGGAAACATTTTTGTTTGATTCGTGTCGAGTGAGATTTTCACCCAGAACCCAAAGGGGGGGGTATTGGCACTTTTCATGGAAAAATGAGAAAAATTAAAATTTCTAAAAATGAAATAAATGCCTTCTATACACCTTAAACATTCACTCTATAATGGAAGATTGTTTTTTTTCGCAATATTTTTTGAAATTTGGGCTCTTTTACTAACATTAACACTTGCGATGAGGCATCTTTTATGCTCATTTCTTGTCTTGAATGATTTATTCTGGGTTTTATTTTGTTTATTTGATGAAAATGAACAACAATAAGCACCATGGAAACATTTTTGTTTGATTCGTGTCGAGTGAGATTTTCACCCAGAACCCAAAGGGGGGGGTATTGGCACTTTTCATGGAAAAATGAGAAAAATTAAAATTTCTAAAAATGAAATAAATGCCTTCTATACACCTTAAACATTCACTCTATAATGGAAGATTGTTGTTTTTCGCAATATTTTTTGAAATTTGGGCTCTTTTACTAACATTAACACTTGCGATGACGCATCTTTTATGCTCATTTCTTGTCTTGAATGACTTATTCTGGGTTTTATTTTGTTTATTTGATGAAAATGAACAACAATAAACACCATGGAAACATTTTTGTTTGATTCGTGTCGAGTGAGATTTTCACCCAGAACCCAAAGGGGCACTTTATGGTATTGGCACTTTTCATGGAAAAATGAGAAAAATTAAAATTTCTAAAAATGAAATAAATGCCTTCTATACACCTTAAACATTCACTCTATAATGGAAGATTGTTGTTTTTCGCAATATTTTTTGAAATTTGGGCTCTTTTACTAACATTAACACTTGCGATGAGGCATCTTTTATGCTCATTTCTTGTCTTGAATGACTTATTCTGGGTTTTATTTTGTTTATTTGATGAAAATGAACAACAATAAACACCATGGAAACATTTTTGTTTGATTCGTGTCGAGTGAGATTTTCACCCAGAACCCAAAGGGGGGGTATTGGCACTTTTCATGGAAAAATGAGAAAAATTAAAATTTCTAAAAATGAAATAAATGCCTTCTATACACCTTAAACATTCACTCTATAATGGAAGATTTTTGTTTTTCGCAATATTTTTTGAAATTTGGGCTCTTTTACTAACATTAACACTTGCGATGACGCATCTTTTATGCTCATTTCTTGTCTTGAATGACTTATTCTGGGTTTTATTTTGTTTATTTGATGAAAATGAACAACAATAAACACCATGGAAACATTTTTGTTTGATTCGTGTCGAGTGAGATTTTCACCCAGAACCCAAAGGGGCACTTTATGGTATTGGCACTTTTCATGGAAAAATGAGAAAAATTAAAATTTCTAAAAATGAAATAAATGCCTTCTATACACCTTAAACATTCACTCTATAATGGAAGATTGTTGTTTTTCGCAATATTTTTTGAAATTTGGGCTCTTTTACTAACATAAACACTTGCGATGACGCATCTTTTATGCTCATTTCTTGTCTTGAATGACTTATTCTGGGTTAAATTTTGTTTATTTGATGAAAATGAACAACAATAAACACCATGGAAACATTTTTGTTTGATTCGTTTCGAGTGAGAATTTCACCCAGAACCCAAAGGGGGGGGTATTGGCACTTTTCATGGAAAAATGAGAAAAATTAAAATTTCTAAAATTGAAATAAATGCCTTCTATACACCTTAAACATTCACTCTATAATGGAAGATTGTTGTTTTTCGCAATATTTTTTGAAATTTGGGCTCTTTTACTAACATTAACACTTGCGATGAGGCACCTTTTATGCTCATTTATTGTCTTGAATGACTTATTCTGGGTTTTATTTTGTTTATTTGATGAAAATGAACAACAATAAACACCATGGAAACATTTTTGTTTGATTTGTGTCGAGTGAGAATTTCACCCAGAACCCAAAGGGGGGGTATTGGCACTTTTCATGGAAAAATGAGAAAAATTAAAATTCCTAAAAATGAAATAAATGCCTTCTATACACCTCAAACATTCACTCTATAATGGAAGATTGTTGTTTTTCGCAATATTTTTTGAAATTGGGCTCTTTTACTAACATTAACACTTGCGATGACGCATCTTTTATGCTCATTTCTTGTCTTGAATGACTTATTCTGGGTTTTATTTTGTTTATTTGATGAAAATGAACAACAATAAACACCATGGAAACATTTTTGTTTGATTCGTGTCGAGTGAGATTTTCACCCAGGACCCAAAGGGGGGGGGATTGGCACTTTTCATGGAAAAATGAGAAAAATTAAAATTTCTAAAAATGAAATAAATGCCTTCTATACACCTCAAACATTCACTCTATAATGGAAGACTGTTGTTTTTCGCAATATTTTTTGAAATTTGGGCTCTTTTACTAACATTAACACTTGCGATGAGGCATTTTTTATGCTCATTTCTTGTCTTGAATGACTTATTCTGGGTTTTATTTTGTTTATTTGATGAAAATGAGCAACAATAAACACCATGGAAACATTTTTGTTTGATTCGTGTCGAGTGAGATTTTCACCCAGAACCCAAAGGGGGGGGTATTGGCACTTTTCATGGAAAAATGAGAAAAATTAAAATTTCTAAAAATGAAATAAATGCCTTCTATACACCTTAAACATTCACTCTATAATGGAAGATTGTTTTTTTTCGCAATATTTTTTGAAATTTGGGCTCTTTTACTAACATTAACACTTGCGATGAGGCATCTTTTATGCTCATTTCTTGTCTTGAATGATTTATTCTGGGTTTTATTTTGTTTATTTGATGAAAATGAACAACAATAAGCACCATGGAAACATTTTTGTTTGATTCGTGTCGAGTGAGATTTTCACCCAGAACCCAAAGGGGGGGGTATTGGCACTTTTCATGGAAAAATGAGAAAAATTAAAATTTCTAAAAATGAAATAAATGCCTTCTATACACCTTAAACATTCACTCTATAATGGAAGATTGTTGTTTTTCGCAATATTTTTTGAAATTTGGGCTCTTTTACTAACATTAACACTTGCGATGACGCATCTTTTATGCTCATTTCTTGTCTTGAATGACTTATTCTGGGTTTTATTTTGTTTATTTGATGAAAATGAACAACAATAAACACCATGGAAACATTTTTGTTTGATTCGTGTCGAGTGAGATTTTCACCCAGAACCCAAAGGGGCACTTTATGGTATTGGCACTTTTCATGGAAAAATGAGAAAAATTAAAATTTCTAAAAATGAAATAAATGCCTTCTATACACCTTAAACATTCACTCTATAATGGAAGATTGTTGTTTTTCGCAATATTTTTTGAAATTTGGGCTCTTTTACTAACATTAACACTTGCGATGAGGCATCTTTTATGCTCATTTCTTGTCTTGAATGACTTATTCTGGGTTTTATTTTGTTTATTTGATGAAAATGAACAACAATAAACACCATGGAAACATTTTTGTTTGATTCGTGTCGAGTGAGATTTTCACCCAGAACCCAAAGGGGCACTTTATGGTATTGGCACTTTTCATGGAAAAATGAGAAAAATTAAAATTTCTAAAAATGAAATAAATGCCTTCTATACACCTTAAACATTCACTCTATAATGGAAGATTGTTGTTTTTCGCAATATTTTTTGAAATTTGGGCTCTTTTACTAACATAAACACTTGCGATGACGCATCTTTTATGCTCATTTCTTGTCTTGAATGACTTATTCTGGGTTAAATTTTGTTTATTTGATGAAAATGAACAACAATAAACACCATGGAAACATTTTTGTTTGATTCGTTTCGAGTGAGAATTTCACCCAGAACCCAAAGGGGGGGGTATTGGCACTTTTCATGGAAAAATGAGAAAAATTAAAATTCCTAAAAATGAAATAAATGCCTTCTATACACCTCAAACATTCACTCTATAATGGAAGATTATTGTTTTTCGCGATATTTTTTGAAATTTGGGCTCTTTTACTAACATTAACACTTGCGATGACGCATCTTTTATGCTCATTTCTTGTCTTGAATGACTTATTCTGGGTTTAATTTTGTTTATTTGATGAAAATGAACAACAATAAACACCATGGAAACATTTTTCTTTGATTCGTGTCGAGTGAGATTTTCACCTAGAACCCAAAGGGGGGGGTATTGGCACTTTTCATGGAAAAATGAGAAAAATTAAAATTTCTAAAAATGAAATAAATGCCTTCTATACACCTTAAACATTCACTCTATAATGGAAGATTGTTGTGTTTCGCAATATTTTTTGAAATTTGGGCTCTTTTACTAACATTAACACTTGCGATGAGGCATCTTTTATGCTCATTTCTTGTCTTGAATGACTTATTCTGGGTTTTATTTTGTTTATTTTTATGAAAATGAACAACAATAAACACCATGGAAACATTTTTGTTTGATTCGTGTCGAGTGAGATTTTCACCCAGGACCCAAAGGGGGGGGTATTGGCACTTTTCATGGAAAAATGAGAAAAATTAAAATTTCTAAAAATGAAATAAATGCCTTCTATACACCTTAAACATTCACTCTATAATGGAAGATTGTTGTTTTTCGCAATATTTTTTGAAATTTGGGCTCTTTTACTAACATTAACACTTGCGATGACGCATCTTTTATGCTCATTTATTGTCTTGAATGACTTATTCTGGGTTTTATTTTGTTTATTTGATGAAAATGAACAACAATAAACACCATGGAAACATTTTTGTTTGATTCGTGTCGAGTGAGATTTTCACCCAGAACCCAAAGGGGCACTTTATGGTATTGGCACTTTTCATGGAAAAATGAGAAAAATTAAAATTTCTAAAAATGAAATAAATGCCTTCTATACACCTTAAACATTCACTCTATAATGAAAGATTGTTGTTTTTCGCAATATTTTTTGAAATTTGGGCTCTTTTACTAACATTAACACTTGCGATGAGGCATCTTTTATGCTCATTTCTTGTCTTGAATGACTTATTCTGGGTTTTATTTTGTTTATTTGATGAAAATGAACAACAATAAACACCATGGAAACATTTTTGTTTGATTCGTGTCGAGTGAGATTTTCACCCAGAACCCAAAGGGGGGGGTATTGGCACTTTTCATGGAAAAATGAGAAAAATTAAAATTTCTAAAAATGAAATAAATGCCTTCTATACACCTTAAACATTCACTCTATAATGGAAGATTGTTTTTTTTCGCAATATTTTTTGAAATTTGGGCTCTTTTACTAACATTAACACTTGCGATGAGGCATCTTTTATGCTCATTTCTTGCCTTGAATGACTTATTCTGGGTTTTATTTTGTTTATTTGATGAAAATGAACAACAATAAGCACCATGGAAACATTTTTGTTTGATTCGTGTCGAGTGAGATTTTCACCCAGAACCCAAAGGGGGGGGTATTGGCACTTTTCATGGAAAAATGAGAAAAATTAAAATTTCTAAAAATGAAATAAATGCCTTCTATACACCTTAAACATTCACTCTATAATGGAAGATTGTTGTTTTTCGCAATATTTTTTGAAATTTGGGCTCTTTTACTAACATAAACACTTGCGATGACGCATCTTTTATGCTCATTTCTTGTCTTGAATGACTTATTCTGGGTTAAATTTTGTTTATTTGATGAAAATGAACAACAATAAACACCATGGAAACATTTTTGTTTGATTCGTTTCGAGTGAGAATTTCACCCAGAACCCAAAGGGGGGGGTATTGGCACTTTTCATGGAAAAATGAGAAAAATTAAAATTTCTAAAATTGAAATAAATGCCTTCTATACACCTTAAACATTCACTCTATAATGGAAGATTGTTGTTTTTCGCAATATTTTTTGAAATTTGGGCTCTTTTACTAACATTAACACTTGCGATGAGGCACCTTTTATGCTCATTTATTGTCTTGAATGACTTATTCTGGGTTTTATTTTGTTTATTTGATGAAAATGAACAACAATAAACACCATGGAAACATTTTTGTTTGATTTGTGTCGAGTGAGAATTTCACCCAGAACCCAAAGGGGGGGTATTGGCACTTTTCATGGAAAAATGAGAAAAATTAAAATTCCTAAAAATGAAATAAATGCCTTCTATACACCTCAAACATTCACTCTATAATGGAAGATTGTTGTTTTTCGCAATATTTTTTGAAATTGGGCTCTTTTACTAACATTAACACTTGCGATGACGCATCTTTTATGCTCATTTCTTGTCTTGAATGACTTATTCTGGGTTTTATTTTGTTTATTTGATGAAAATGAACAACAATAAACACCATGGAAACATTTTTGTTTGATTCGTGTCGAGTGAGATTTTCACCCAGGACCCAAAGGGGGGGGTATTGGCACTTTTCATGGAAAAATGAGAAAAATTAAAATTTCTAAAAATGAAATAAATGCCTTCTATACACCTTAAACATTCACTCTATAATGGAAGATTGTTTTTTTTCGCAATATTTTTTGAAATTTGGGCTCTTTTACTAACATTAACACTTGCGATGAGGCATCTTTTATGCTCATTTCTTGTCTTGAATGATTTATTCTGGGTTTTATTTTGTTTATTTGATGAAAATGAACAACAATAAGCACCATGGAAACATTTTTGTTTGATTCGTGTCGAGTGAGATTTTCACCCAGAACCCAAAGGGGGGGGTATTGGCACTTTTCATGGAAAAATGAGAAAAATTAAAATTTCTAAAAATGAAATAAATGCCTTCTATACACCTTAAACATTCACTCTATAATGGAAGATTGTTGTTTTTCGCAATATTTTTTGAAATTTGGGCTCTTTTACTAACATTAACACTTGCGATGACGCATCTTTTATGCTCATTTCTTGTCTTGAATGACTTATTCTGGGTTTTATTTTGTTTATTTGATGAAAATGAACAACAATAAACACCATGGAAACATTTTTGTTTGATTCGTGTCGAGTGAGATTTTCACCCAGAACCCAAAGGGGCACTTTATGGTATTGGCACTTTTCATGGAAAAATGAGAAAAATTAAAATTTCTAAAAATGAAATAAATGCCTTCTATACACCTTAAACATTCACTCTATAATGGAAGATTGTTGTTTTTCGCAATATTTTTTGAAATTTGGGCTCTTTTACTAACATTAACACTTGCGATGAGGCATCTTTTATGCTCATTTCTTGTCTTGAATGACTTATTCTGGGTTTTATTTTGTTTATTTGATGAAAATGAACAACAATAAACACCATGGAAACATTTTTGTTTGATTCGTGTCGAGTGAGATTTTCACCCAGAACCCAAAGGGGCACTTTATGGTATTGGCACTTTTCATGGAAAAATGAGAAAAATTAAAATTTCTAAAAATGAAATAAATGCCTTCTATACACCTTAAACATTCACTCTATAATGGAAGATTGTTGTTTTTCGCAATATTTTTTGAAATTTGGGCTCTTTTACTAACATAAACACTTGCGATGACGCATCTTTTATGCTCATTTCTTGTCTTGAATGACTTATTCTGGGTTAAATTTTGTTTATTTGATGAAAATGAACAACAATAAACACCATGGAAACATTTTTGTTTGATTCGTTTCGAGTGAGAATTTCACCCAGAACCCAAAGGGGGGGGTATTGGCACTTTTCATGGAAAAATGAGAAAAATTAAAATTCCTAAAAATGAAATAAATGCCTTCTATACACCTCAAACATTCACTCTATAATGGAAGATTATTGTTTTTCGCGATATTTTTTGAAATTTGGGCTCTTTTACTAACATTAACACTTGCGATGACGCATCTTTTATGCTCATTTCTTGTCTTGAATGACTTATTCTGGGTTTAATTTTGTTTATTTGATGAAAATGAACAACAATAAACACCATGGAAACATTTTTCTTTGATTCGTGTCGAGTGAGATTTTCACCTAGAACCCAAAGGGGGGGGTATTGGCACTTTTCATGGAAAAATGAGAAAAATTAAAATTTCTAAAAATGAAATAAATGCCTTCTATACACCTTAAACATTCACTCTATAATGGAAGATTGTTGTGTTTCGCAATATTTTTTGAAATTTGGGCTCTTTTACTAACATTAACACTTGCGATGAGGCATCTTTTATGCTCATTTCTTGTCTTGAATGACTTATTCTGGGTTTTATTTTGTTTATTTTTATGAAAATGAACAACAATAAACACCATGGAAACATTTTTGTTTGATTCGTGTCGAGTGAGATTTTCACCCAGGACCCAAAGGGGGGGGTATTGGCACTTTTCATGGAAAAATGAGAAAAATTAAAATTTCTAAAAATGAAATAAATGCCTTCTATACACCTTAAACATTCACTCTATAATGGAAGATTGTTGTTTTTCGCAATATTTTTTGAAATTTGGGCTCTTTTACTAACATTAACACTTGCGATGACGCATCTTTTATGCTCATTTATTGTCTTGAATGACTTATTCTGGGTTTTATTTTGTTTATTTGATGAAAATGAACAACAATAAACACCATGGAAACATTTTTGTTTGATTCGTGTCGAGTGAGATTTTCACCCAGAACCCAAAGGGGCACTTTATGGTATTGGCACTTTTCATGGAAAAATGAGAAAAATTAAAATTTCTAAAAATGAAATAAATGCCTTCTATACACCTTAAACATTCACTCTATAATGAAAGATTGTTGTTTTTCGCAATATTTTTTGAAATTTGGGCTCTTTTACTAACATTAACACTTGCGATGAGGCATCTTTTATGCTCATTTCTTGTCTTGAATGACTTATTCTGGGTTTTATTTTGTTTATTTGATGAAAATGAACAACAATAAACACCATGGAAACATTTTTGTTTGATTCGTGTCGAGTGAGATTTTCACCCAGAACCCAAAGGGGGGGGTATTGGCACTTTTCATGGAAAAATGAGAAAAATTAAAATTTCTAAAAATGAAATAAATGCCTTCTATACACCTTAAACATTCACTCTATAATGGAAGATTGTTTTTTTTCGCAATATTTTTTGAAATTTGGGCTCTTTTACTAACATTAACACTTGCGATGAGGCATCTTTTATGCTCATTTCTTGCCTTGAATGACTTATTCTGGGTTTTATTTTGTTTATTTGATGAAAATGAACAACAATAAGCACCATGGAAACATTTTTGTTTGATTCGTGTCGAGTGAGATTTTCACCCAGAACCCAAAGGGGGGGGTATTGGCACTTTTCATGGAAAAATGAGAAAAATTAAAATTTCTAAAAATGAAATAAATGCCTTCTATACACCTTAAACATTCACTCTATAATGGAAGATTGTTGTTTTTCGCAATATTTTTTGAAATTTGGGCTCTTTTACTAACATTAACACTTGCGATGACGCATCTTTTATGCTCATTTCTTGTCTTGAATGACTTATTCTGGGTTTTATTTTGTTTATTTGATGAAAATGAACAACAATAAACACCATGGAAACATTTTTGTTTGATTCGTGTCGAGTGAGATTTTCACCCAGAACCCAAAGGGGCACTTTATGGTATTGGCACTTTTCATGGAAAAATGAGAAAAATTAAAATTTCTAAAAATGAAATAAATGCCTTCTATACACCTTAAACATTCACTCTATAATGGAAGATTGTTGTTTTTCGCAATATTTTTTGAAATTTGGGCTCTTTTACTAACATTAACACTTGCGATGAGGCATCTTTTATGCTCATTTCTTGTCTTGAATGACTTATTCTGGGTTTTATTTTGTTTATTTGATGAAAATGAACAACAATAAACACCATGGAAACATTTTTGTTTGATTCGTGTCGAGTGAGATTTTCACCCAGAACCCAAAGGGGGGGGTATTGGCACTTTTCATGGAAAAATGAGAAAAATTAAAATTTCTAAAAATGAAATAAATGCCTTCTATACACCTTAAACATTCACTCTATAATGGAAGATTTTTGTTTTTCGCAATATTTTTTGAAATTTGGGCTCTTTTACTAACATTAACACTTGCGATGACGCATCTTTTATGCTCATTTCTTGTCTTGAATGACTTATTCTGGGTTTTATTTTGTTTATTTGATGAAAATGAACAACAATAAACACCATGGAAACATTTTTGTTTGATTCGTGTCGAGTGAGATTTTCACCCAGAACCCAAAGGGGCACTTTATGGTATTGGCACTTTTCATGGAAAAATGAGAAAAATTAAAATTTCTAAAAATGAAATAAATGCCTTCTATACACCTTAAACATTCACTCTATAATGGAAGATTGTTGTTTTTCGCAATATTTTTTGAAATTTGGGCTCTTTTACTAACATAAACACTTGCGATGACGCATCTTTTATGCTCATTTCTTGTCTTGAATGACTTATTCTGGGTTAAATTTTGTTTATTTGATGAAAATGAACAACAATAAACACCATGGAAACATTTTTGTTTGATTCGTTTCGAGTGAGAATTTCACCCAGAACCCAAAGGGGGGGGTATTGGCACTTTTCATGGAAAAATGAGAAAAATTAAAATTTCTAAAAATGAAATAAATGCCTTCTATACACCTTAAACATTCACTCTATAATAGAAGATTGTTGTTTTTCGCAATATTTTTTGAAATTTGGGCTCTTTTACTAACATTAACACTTGCGATGAGGCACCTTTTATGCTCATTTCTTGTCTTGAATGACTTACTCTGGGTTTTATTTTGTTTATTTGATGAAAATGAACAACAATAAACACCATGGAAACATTTTTGTTTGATTTGTGTCGAGTGAGAATTTCACCCAGAACCCAAAGGGGGGGTATTGGCACTTTTCATGGAAAAATGAGAAAAATTAAAATTCCTAAAAATGAAATAAATGCCTTCTATACACCTCAAACATTCACTCTATAATGGAAGATTATTGTTTTTCGCGATATTTTTTGAAATTTGGGCTCTTTTACTAACATTAACACTTGCGATGAGGCACCTTTTATGCTCATTTCTTGTCTTGAATGACTTATTCTGGGTTTAATTTTGTTTATTTGATGAAAATGAACAACAATAAACACCATGGAAACATTTTTGTTTGATTCGTGTCGAGTGAGATTTTCACCTAGAACCCAAAGGGGGGGGTATTGGCACTTTTCATGGAAAAATGAGAAAAATTAAAATTTCTAAAAATGAAATAAATGCCTTCTATACACCTTAAACATTCACTCTATAATGGAAGATTGTTGTTTTTCGCAATATTTTTTGAAATTTGGGCTCTTTTACTAACATTAACACTTGCGATGAGGCATCTTTTATGCTCATTTCTTGTCTTGAATGACTTATTCTGGGTTTTATTTTGTTTATTTTTATGAAAATGAACAACAATAAACACCATGGAAACATTTTTGTTTGATTCGTGTCGAGTGAGATTTTCACCCAGGACCCAAAGGGGGGGGTATTGGCACTTTTCATGGAAAAATGAGAAAAATTAAAATTTCTAAAAATGAAACAAATGCCTTCTATACACCTCAAACATTCACTCTATAATGGAAGATTGTTGTTTTTCGCAATATTTTTTGAAATTTGGGCTCTTTTACTAACATTAACACTTGCGATGACGCATCTTTTATGCTCATTTCTTGTCTTGAATGACTTATTCTGGGTTTTATTTTGTTTATTTGATGAAAATGAACAACAATAAACACCATGGAAACATTTTTGTTTGATTCGTGTCGAGTGAGATTTTCACCCAGAACCCAAAGGGGGGGGTATTGGCACTTTTCATGGAAAAATGAGAAAAATTAAAATTTCTAAAAATGAAATAAATGCCTTCTATACACCTCAAACATTCACTCTATAATGGAAGATTGTTGTTTTTCGCAATATTTTTTGAAATTTGGGCTCTTTTACTAACATTAACACTTGCGATGAGGCATCTTTTATGCTCATTTCTTGTCTTGAATGACTTATTCTGGGTTTTATTTTGTTTATTTGATGAAAATGAACAACAATAAACACCATGGAAACATTTTTGTTTGATTCGTGTCGAGTGAGATTTTCACCCAGAACCCAAAGGGGGGGGTATTGGCACTTTTCATGGAAAAATGAGAAAAATTAAAATTTCTAAAAATGAAATAAATGCCTTCTATACACCTTAAACATTCACTCTATAATGGAAGATTGTTGTTTTTCGCAATATTTTTTGAAATTTGGGCTCTTTTACTAACATTGACACTTGCGATGACGCATCTTTTATGCTCATTTCTTGTCTTGAATGACTTATTCTGGGTTTTATTTTGTTTATTTGATGAAAATGAACAACAATAAACACCATGGAAACATTTTTGTTTGATTCGTGTCGAGTGAGATTTTCACCCAGAACCCAAAGGGGCACTTTATGGTATTGGCACTTTTCATGGAAAAATGAGAAAAATTAAAATTTCTAAAAATGAAATAAATGCCTTCTATACACCTCAAACATTCACTCTATAATGGAAGATTGTTGTTTTTCGCAATATTTTTTGAAATTTGGGCTCTTTTACTAACATTAACACTTGCGATGAGGCATCTTTTATGCTCATTTCTTGTCTTGAATGACTTATTCTGGGTTTTATTTTGTTTATTTGATGAAAATGAACAACAATAAACACCATGGAAACATTTTTGTTTGATTCGTGTCGAGTGAGATTTTCACCCAGAACCCAAAGGGGGGGGTATTGGCACTTTTCATGGAAAAATGAGAAAAATTAAAATTCCTAAAAATGAAATAAATGCCTTCTATACACCTCAAACATTCACTCTATAATGGAAGATTGTTGTTTTTCGCAATATTTTTTGAAATTTGGGTTCTTTTACTAGCATTTACACTTGCGATGAGGCATCTTTTATGCTCATTTCTTGTCTTGAATGATTTATTCTGGGTTTTATTTTGTTTATTTGATGAAAATGAACAACAATAAACACCATGGAAACATTTTTGTTTGATTCGTGTCGAGTGAGATTTTCACCTAGAACCCAAAGGGGGGGGTATTGGCACTTTTCATGGAAAAATGAGAAAAATTTAAATTCCTAAAAATGAAATAAATGCCTTCTATACACCTCAAACATTCACTCTATAATGGAAGATTGTTGTTTTTCGCGATATTTTTTGAAATTTGGGTTCTTTTACTAACATTAACACTTGCGATGAGGCATCTTTTATGCTCATTTCTTGTCTTGAATGATTTATTCTGGGTTTTATTTTGTTTATTTGATGAAAATGAACAACAATAAACACCATGGAAACATTTTTGTTTAATTCGTGTCGAGTGAGAATTTCACCCAGAACCCAAAGGCACTTTATTGGTATTGGCACTTTTCATTGAAAAATGAGAAAAATTAAAATTTCTAAAAATGAAATAAATTCCTTCTATACACCTTAAACATTCACTCTATAATGGAAGATTGTTGTTTTTCGCAATATTTTTTGAAATTTGGGCTCTTTTACTAACATTAACACTTGCGATGACGCATCTTTTATGCTCATTTCTTGTCTTGAATGACTTATTCTGGGTTTTATTTTGTTTATTTGATGAAAATGAACAACAATAAACACCATGGAAACATTTTTGTTTGATTCGTGTCGAGTGAGAATTTCACCCAGAACCCAAAGGCACTTTATTGGTATTGGCACTTTTCATGGAAAAATGAGAAAAATTAAAATTTCTAAAAATGAAATAAATGCCTTCTATACACCTTAAACATTCACTCTATAATGGAAGATTGTTGTTTTTCGCAATATTTTTTGAAATTTGGGCTCTTTTACTAACATTAACACTTGCGATGACGCATCTTTTATGCTCATTTCTTGTCTTGAATGACTTATTCTGGGTTTTATTTTGTTTATTTGATGAAAATGAACAACAATAAACACCATGGAAACATTTTTGTTTGATTCGTGTCGAGTGAGATTTTCACCCAGAACCCAAAGGGGGGGGTATTGGCACTTTTCATGGAAAAATGAGAAAAATTAAAATTTCTAAAAATGAAATAAATGCCTTCTATACACCTTAAACATTCACTCTATAATGGAAGATTGTTGTTTTTCGCAATATTTTTTGAAATTTGGGCTCTTTTACTAACATTAACACTTGCGATGACGCATCTTTTATGCTCATTTCTTGTCTTGAATGACTTATTCTGGGTTTTATTTTGTTTATTTGATGAAAATGAACAACAATAAACACCATGGAAACATTTTTGTTTGATTCGTGTCGAGTGAGATTTTCACCCAGAACCCAAAGGGGGGGGTATTGGCACTTTTCATGGAAAAATGAGAAAAATTAAAATTTCTAAAAATGAAACAAATGCCTTCTATACACCTCAAACATTCACTCTATAATGGAAGATTGTTGTTTTTCGCAATATTTTTTGAAATTTGGGCTCTTTTACTAACATTAACACTTGCGATGACGCATCTTTTATGCTCATTTCTTGTCTTGAATGACTTATTCTGGGTTTTATTTTGTTTATTTGATGAAAATGAACAACAATAAACACCATGGAAACATTTTTGTTTGATTCGTGTCGAGTTAGATTTTCACCCAGAACCCAAAGGGGGGGGGGTATTGGCACTTTTCATGGAAAAATGAGAAAAATTAAAATTTCTAAAAATGAAATAAATGCCTTCTATACACCTCAAACATTCACTCTATAATGGAAGATTGTTGTTTTTCGCAATATTTTTTGAAATTTGGGCTCTTTTACTAACATTAACACTTGCGATGACGCATCTTTTATGCTCATTTCTTGTCTTGAATGACTTATTATGGGTTTTATTTTGTTTATTTGATGAAAATGAACAACAATAAACACCATGGAAACATTTTTGTTTGATTTGTGTCGAGTGAGAATTTCACCCAGAACCCAAAGGGGGGGGTATTGGCACTTTTCATGGAAAAATGAGAAAAATTAAAATTTCTAAAAATGAAATAAATGCCTTCTATACACCTTAAACATTTACTCTATAATGGAAGATTGTTGTTTTTCGCAATATTTTTTGAAATTTGGGCTCTTTTACTAACATTAACACTTGCGATGAGGCATTTTTATGCTCATTTCCTTTCTTGAATGACTTATTCTGGGTTTTATTTTGTTTATTTGATGAAAATGAACAACAATAAACACCATGGAAACATTTTTGTTTGATTTGTGTCGAGGGAGAATTTCACCTAGAACCGAAAGGGGGGGGTATTGGCACTTTTCATGGAAAAATGAGAAAAATTAAAATTTCTAAAAATGAAATAAATGCCTTCTATACACCTCAAACATTCACTCTATAATGGAAGATTGTTGTTTTTCGCAATATTTTTTGAAATTTGGGCTCTTTTACTAACATTAACACTTGCGATGACGCATTTTTATGCTCATTTCTTGTCTTGAATGACTTATTCTGGGTTTTATTTTGTTTATTTGATGAAAATGAACAACAATAAACACCATGGAAACATTTTTGTTTGATTGGTGTCGAGTGAGAATTTCACCTAGAACCCAAAGGGGGGGGTATTGGCACTTTTCATGGAAAAATGAGAAAAATTAAAATTTCTAAAAATGAAACAAATGCCTTCTATACACCTCAAACATTCACTCTATAATGGAAGATTGTTGTTTTTCGCAATATTTTTTGAAATTTGGGCTCTTTTACTAACATTAACACTTGCGATGACGCATCTTTTATGCTCATTTCTTGTCTTTAATGATTAATTCTGGGTTTTATTTTGTTTATTTGATGAAAATGAGCAACAATAAACACCATGGAAACATTTTTGTTTGATTGGTGTCGAGTGAGAATTTCACCTAGAACCGAAAGGGGGGTATTGGCACTTTTCATGGAAAAATGAGAAAAATTAAAATTTCTAAAAATGAAATAAATGCCTTCTATACACCTCAAACATTCACTCTATAATGGAAGATTGTTGTTTTTCGCAATATTTTTTGAAATTTGGGCTCTTTTACTAACATTAACACTTGCGATGACGCATCTTTTATGCTCATTTCTTGTCTTGAATGACTTATTCTGGGTTTTATTTTGTTTATTTGATGAAAATGAACAACAATAAACACCATGGAAACATTTTTGTTTGATTTGTGTCGAGTGAGAATGTCACCCAGAACCCAAAGGGGGGGGTATTGGCACTTTTCATGGAAAAATGAGAAAAATTAAAATTTCTAAAAATGAAATAAATGCCTTCTATACACCTCAAACATTCACTCTATAATTGAAGATTGTTGTTTTTCGCAATATTTTTTGAAATTTGGGCTCTTTTACTAACATTAACACTTGCGATGAGGCATTTTTATGCTCATTTCCTTTCTTGAATGACTTATTCTGGGTTTTATTTTGTTTATTTGATGAAAATGAACAACAATAAACACCATGGAAACATTTTTGTTTGATTTGTGTCGAGGAGAATTTCACCTAGAACCGAAAGGGGGGGGGTATTGGCACTTTTCATGGAAAAATGAGAAAAATTAAAATTTCTAAAAATGAAACAAATGCCTTCTATACACCTCAAACATTCACTCTATAATGGAAGATTGTTGTTTTTCGCAATATTTTTTGAATTTGGGCTCTTTTACTAACATTAACACTTGCGATGACGCATCTTTTATGCTCATTTCTTGTCTTGAATGACTTATTCTGGGTTTTATTTTGTTTATTTGATGAAAATGAACAACAATAAACACCATGGAAACATTTTTGTTTGATTCGTGTCGAGTGAGATTTTCACCCAGAACCCAAAGGGGGGGGTATTGGCACTTTTCATGGAAAAATGAGAAAAATTAAAATTTCTAAAAATGAAATAAATGCCTTCTATACACCTCAAACATTCACTCTATAATTGAAGATTGTTGTTTTTCGCAATATTTTTTGAAATTTGGGCTCTTTTACTAACAACACTTGCGATGAGGCATTTTTATGCTCATTTCCTTTCTTGAATGACTTATTCTGGGTTTTATTTTGTTTATTTGATGAAAATGAACAACAATAAACACCATGGAAACATTTTTGTTTGATTTGTGTCGAGGGAGAATTTCACCTAGAACCGAAAGGGGGGGTATTGGCACTTTTCATGGAAAAATGAGAAAAATTAAAATTTCTAAAAATGAAACAAATGCCTTCTATACACCTCAAACATTCACTCTATAATGGAAGATTGTTGTTTTTTCGCAATATTTTTTGAAATTTGGGCTCTTTTACTAACATTAACACTTGCGATGACGCATCTTTTATGCTCATTTCTTGTCTTGAATGACTTATTCTGGGTTTTATTTTGTTTATTTGATGAAAATGAACAACAATAAACACCATGGAAACATTTTCGTTTGATTTGTGTCGAGTGAGAATTTCACCAAGAACCGAAAGGGGGGGGTATTGCACTTTTCATGGAAAAATGAGAAAAATTAAAATTTCTAAAAATGAAACAAATGCCTTCTATACACCTCAAACATTCACTCTATAATGGAAGATTGTTGTTTTTCGCAATATTTTTTGAAATTTGGGCTCTTTTACTAACATTAACACTTGCGATGAGGCATTTTTATGCTCATTTCCTTTCTTGAATGACTTATTCTGGGTTTTATTTTGTTTATTTGATGAAAATGAACAACAATAAACACCATGGAAACATTTTTGTTTGATTTGTGTCGAGGGAGAATTTCACCTAGAACCGAAAGGGGGGGGTATTGGCACTTTTCATGGAAAAATGAGAAAATTAAAATTTCTAAAAATGAAACAAATGCCTTCTATACACCTCAAACATTCACTCTATAATGGAAGATTGTTGTTTTTCGCAATATTTTTGAAATTTGGGCTCTTTTACTAACATTAACACTTGCGATGACGCATCTTTTATGCTCATTTCTTGTCTTGAATGACTTATTCTGGGTTTTATTTTGTTTATTTGATGAAAATGAACAACAATAAACACCATGGAAACATTTTTGTTTGATTTGTGTCGAGTGAGAATTTCACCCAGAACCCAAAGGGGGGGGTATTGGCACTTTTCATGGAAAAATGAGAAAAATTAAAATTTCTAAAAATGAAATAAATGCCTTCTATACACCTCAAACATTCACTCTATAATGGAAGATTGTTGTTTTTTGCAATATTTTTTGAAATTTGGGCTCTTTTACTAACATTAAACACTTGCGATGACGCATTTTTATGCTCATTTCCTTTCTTGGATGACTTATTCTGGGTTTTATTTTGTTTATTTGATGAAAATGAACAACAATAAACACCATGGAAACATTTTTGTTTGATTCGTGTCGAGTGAGATTTTCACCCAGAACCCAAAGGGGGGGGTATTGGCACTTTTCATGGAAAAATGAGAAAAATTAAAATTTCTAAAAATGAAATAAATGCCTTCTATACACCTCAAACATTCACTCTATAATGGAAGATTGTTGTTTTTCGCAATATTTTTTGAAATTTGGGCTCTTTACTAACATTAACACTTGCGATGACGCATCTTTTATGCTCATTTCTTGTCTTGAATGACTTATTCTGGGTTTTATTTTGTTTATTTGATGAAAATGAACAACAATAAACACCATGGAAACATTTTTGTTTGATTTGTGTCGAGTGAGAATTTCACCCAGAACCCAAAGGGGGGGGTATTGGCACTTTTCATGGAAAAATGAGAAAAATTAAAATTTCTAAAAATGAAATAAATGCCTTCTATACACCTCAAACATTCACTCTATAATTGAAGATTGTTGTTTTTTCGCAATATTTTTTGAAATTTGGGCTCTTTTACTAACATTAACACTTGCGATGACGCATTTTTATGTTCATTTCCTTTCTTGAATGACTTATTCTGGGTTTTATTTTGTTTATTTGATGAAAATGAACAACAATAAACCCCATGGAAACATTTTTGTTTGATTTGTGTCGAGGGAGAATTTCACCTAGAACCGAAAGGGGGGGTATTGGCACTTTTCATGGAAAAATGAGAAAAATTAAAATTTCTAAAAATGAAACAAATGCCTTCTATACACCTCAAACATTCACTCTATAATGGAAGATTGTTGTTTTTCGCAATATTTTTTGAAATTTGGGCTCTTTTACTAACATTAACACTTGCGATGACGCATCTTTTATGCTCATTTCTTGTCTTTAATGATTAATTCTGGGTTTTATTTTGTTAATTTGATGAAAATGAACAACAATAAACACCATGGAAACATTTTTGTTTGATTCGTGTCGAGTGAGATTTTCACCCAGAACCCAAAGGGGGGGTATTGGCACTTTTCATGGAAAAATGAGAAAAATTAAAATTTCTAAAAATGAAATAAATGCCTTCTATACACCTCAAACATTCACTCTATAATGGAAGATTGTTGTTTTTCGCAATATTTTTGAAATTTGGGCTCTTTTACTAACATTAACACTTGCGATGACGCATCTTTTATGCTCATTTCTTGTCTTGAATGACTTATTCTGGGTTTTATTTTGTTTATTTGATGAAAATGAACAACAATAAACACCATGGAAACATTTTTGTTTGATTCGTGTCGAGTGAGATTTCACCCAGAACCCAAAGGGGGGGGTATTGGCACTTTTCATGGAAAAATGAGAAAAATTAAAATTTCTAAAAATGAAACAAATGCCTTCTATACACCTCAAACATTCACTCTATAATGGAAGATTGTTGTTTTTCGCAATATTTTTTGAAATTTGGGCTCTTTTACTAACATTAACACTTGCGATGACGCATCTTTTATGCTCATTTCTTGTCTTGAATGACTTATTCTGGGTTTTATTTTGTTTATTTGATGAAAATGAACAACAATAAACACCATGGAAACATTTTTGTTTGATTCGTGTCGAGTGAGATTTTCACCCAGAACCCAAAGGGGGGGGTATTGGCACTTTTCATGGAAAAATGAGAAAAATTAAAATTTCTAAAAATGAAATAAATGCCTTCTATACACCTCAAACATTCACTCTATAATGGAAGATTGTTGTTTTTCGCAATATTTTTTGAAATTTGGGCTCTTTTACTAACATTAACACTTGCGATGACGCATCTTTTATGCTCATTTCTTGTCTTGAATGACTTATTATGGGTTTTATTTTGTTTATTTGATGAAAATGAACAACAATAAACACCATGGAAACATTTTTGTTTGATTGGTGTCGAGTGAGAATTTCACCTAGAACCCAAAGGGGGGGGTATTGGCACTTTTCATGGAAAAATGAGAAAAATTAAAATTTCTAAAAATGAAATAAATGCCTTCTATACACCTCAAAGCATTCACTCTATAATGCAAGATGATTGTTGTTTTTCGCAATATTTTTTGAAATTTGGGCTCTTTTACTAACATTAACACTTGCGATGACGCATCTTTTATGCTCATTTCTTGTCTTGAATGACTTATTCTGGGTTTTATTTTGTTTATTTGATGAAAATGAACAACAATAAACACCATGGAAACATTTTTGTTTGATTCGTGTCGAGTGAGATTTTCACCCAGAACCCAAAGGGGGGGGTATTGGCACTTTTCATGGAAAAATGAGAAAAATTAAAATTTCTAAAAATGAAATAAATGCCTTCTATAACACCTCAAACATTCACTCTATAATGGAAGATTGTTGTTTTTCGCAATATTTTTTGAAATTTGGGCTCTTTTACTAACATTAACACTTGCGATGAGGCATCTTTTATGCTCATTTCTTGTCTTGAATGACTTATTCTGGGTTTAATTTGTTTATTTGATGAAAATGAACAACAATAAACACCATGGAAACATTTTTGTTTGATTCGTGTCGAGTGAGATTTTCACCCAGAACCCAAAGGGGGTATTGGCACTTTTCATGGAAAAATGAGAAAAATTAAAATTTCTAAAAAATGAAATAAATGCCTTCTATACACCTCAAACATTCACTCTATAATGGAAGATTGTTGTTTTTCGCAATATTTTTTGAAATTTGGGCTCTTTTACTAACATTAACACTTGCGATGAGGAATCTTTTATGCTCATTTCTTGTCTTGAATGACTTATTCTGGGTTTTATTTTGTTTATTTGATGAAAATGAACAACAATAAACACCATGGAAACATTTTTGTTTGATTCGTGTCGAGTGAGATTTTCACCCAGACCCAAAGGGCACTGGGTATTGGCACTTTTCATGGAAAAATGAGAAAAATTAAAATTTCTAAAATGAAATAAATGCCTTCTATACACCTCAAACATTCACTCTATAATGGAAGATTGTTGTTTTTCGCAATATTTTTTGAAATTTGGGCTCTTTTACTAACATTAACACTTGCGATGACGCATCTTTTATGCTCATTTCTTGTCTTGAATGACTTATTCTGGGTTTTATTTTGTTTATTTGATGAAAATGAACAACAATAAACACCATGGAAACATTTTTGTTTGATTCGTGTCGAGTGAGATTTTCACCCAGAACCCAAAGGGGGGGGTATTGGCACTTTTCATGGAAAAATGAGAAAAATTAAAATTTCTAAAAATGAAATAAATGCCTTCTATACACCTCAAACATTCACTCTATAATGGAAGATTGTTGTTTTTCGCAATATTTTTTGAAATTTGGGCTCTTTTACTAACATTAACACTTGCGATGAGGCATCTTTTATGCTCATTTCTTGTCTTGAATGACTTATTCTGGGTTTAATTTTGTTTATTTGATGAAAATGAACAACAATAAACACCATGGAAACATTTTTGTTTGATTCGTGTCGAGTGAGATTTTCACCCAGAACCCAAAGGGGGTATTGGCACTTTTCATGGAAAAATGAGAAAAATTAAAATTTCTAAAAATGAAATAAATGCCTTCTATACACCTCAAACATTCACATGGAATGGAAGATTGTTGTTTTTCGCAATATTTTTTGAAATTTGGGCTCTTTTACTAACATTAACACTTGCGATGACGCATCTTTTATGCTCATTTCTTGTCTTGAATGACTTATTCTGGGTTTTATTTTGTTTATTTGATGAAAATGAACAACAATAAACACCATGGAAACATTTTTGTTTGATTCGTGTCGAGTGAGATTTTCACCCAGAACCCAAAGGGGGGGTATTGGCACTTTTCATGGAAAAATGAGAAATATTAAAATTTCTAAAAATGAAATAAATGCCTTCTACACACCTCAAACATTCACTCTATAATGGAAGATTGTTGTTTTTCGCAATATTTTTTGAAATTTGGGCTCTTTTACTAACATTAACACTTGCGATGACGCATCTTTTATGCTCATTTCTTGTCTTGAATGACTTATTCTGGGTTTTATTTTGTTTATTTGATGAAAATGAACAACAATAAACACCATGGAAACATTTTTGTTTGATTCGTGTCGAGTGAGATTTTCACCTAGAACCCAAAGGGGGGGGTATTGGCACTTTTCATGGAAAAATGAGAAA
>NW_027287489.1:0-56012 GCF_022747635.1 Hetaerina americana | reverse complement strand
CATTAACACTTGTGCTGAGGCATCTTTTATGCTCATTTCTTGTCTTTAATGATTTATTCTGGGTTTTATTTTGTTTATTTGATGAAAATGACCAACAAGACACACCATGGAAACATTTTTGTTTGATTTGAGTCGAGTGAGAATTTCACCTAGAACCCAAAGGTATTGGCACTTTTCATGGAGAAATGTGAAAAATTAAAATTTCTAAAAATGAAATAAATGCCTTCTATACACCTAAACATTTACTCTATAAAGGAAGATTGTTGTTTTTCGCAATATTTTTTGAAATTCGGGCTCTTTTACTAACATTAACACTTGCGCTGAGGCATCTTTTAAGCTCATTTCTTGTCTTTAATGATTTATTCTGGGTTTAATTTTGTTTATTTGATGAAAATGAACAACAATACACACCATGGAAACATTTTTGTTTGATTTGTGCCAAATGAGAATTTCACCTAGAACCCAAAGGGGGGGGGATTGGAACTTTTCAAAGAAAAATGTGAAAAATTAAAATTTCTAAAAATGAAATAAATGCCTTCTATACACCTCAAACATTTACTGTATAATGGAAGATTGTTGTTTTTCGCAATATTTTTTGAAATTTGGGCTCTTTTACTAACATTAACACTTGCGCTGCGGCATCTTTTAAGTTCATTTCTTGTCTTAAATGATTTATTCTGGGTTTAATTTTGTTCATTTGATGAAAATGAACAACAAGACACACTATGGAAACATTTTTGTTTGATTTGTGTCGAGTGAGAATTTCACCTAGAACCCTAAGAGGGGGGTATTGGCACTTTTCATGGAAAAATGTGAAAAATTAAAATTTCTAAAAATGAAATAAATGCCTTCTATACACCTCAAACATTTACTCTATAACGGAAGATTGTTGTTTTTCGCAATATTTTTTGAAATTTGGGCTCTTTTACTAACATTAACACTTGCGCTGAGGCATCTTTTATGCTCATTTCTTGTATTTAATGATTTATTCTGGGTTTTATTTTGTTTATTTGATGAAAATGAACAACAATACACACCATGGAAACATTTTTGTTTGATTTGTGCCGAGTGAGAATTTCACCAAGAACCCAAAGGAGGGGGTTTTGGCACTTTTCATGGAAAAATGTGAAAAATTAAAATTTCTAAAAATGAAATGAATGCCTTCTATACACCTCAAACATTCACTCTATAATGGAAGATTGTTGTTTTTCGCAATATTTTTTGAAATTTGGGCTCTTTTACTAACATAAACACTTGCGCTGAGGCATCTTTTAAGCTCATTTCTTGTCTTTAATGATTTATTCTGGGTTTTATTTTGTTTATTTGATGAAAATGAACAACAATACACACCATGGAAACATTTTTGTTTGATTTGTGTCGAGTGAGATTTTCACCTAGAACCCCTAGGGGGGGCAATTGGCACTTTTCATGGAAAAATGTGAAAAATTAAAATTTCTAAAAATGAAATAAATGCCTTCTATACACCTCAAACATTCACTCTATAATGGAAGATTGTTGTTTTTCGCAATTTTTTTTTGAAATTTGGGCTCTTTTACTAACATTAACACTTGTGCTGAGGCATCTTTTATGCTCATTTCTTGTCTTTAATGATTTATTCTGGGTTTTGTTTTGTTTATTTGATGAAAATGACCAACAAGACACACAATGGAAACATTTTTGTTTGATTTGAGTCGAGTGAGAATTTCACCTAGAACCCAAAGGTATTGGCACTTTTCATGGAGAAATGTGAAAAATTAAAATTTCTAAAATGAAATAAATGCCTTCTATACACCTCAAACATTCACTCTATAATGGAAGATTGTTGTTTTTCGCAATATTTTTTGAAATTTGGGCTCTTTTACTAACAATAACACTTGCGCTGAGGTATCTTTTATGCTCATTTCCTGTCTTTAATGATTTATTCTGGGTTTTATTTTGTTTATTTGATGAAAATGAACAACAATACACACCATGGAAACATTTTTGTTTGATTTGTGCCGAGTGAGAATTTCACCAAGAACCCAAAGGGGGGGTTTTGGCACTTTTCATGGAAAAATGTGAAAAATTAAAATTTCTAAAAATGAAATAAATGCCTTCTATACACCTCAAACATTCACTCTATAATGGAAGATTATTGTTTTTCGCAATATTTTTTGAAATTTGGGCTCTTTTACTAACATTAACACTTGCGCTGAGGTATCTTTTATGCTCATTTCTTGTCTTTAATGATTTATTCTGAATTTTATTTTGTTTATTTGATGAAAATGAACAACAAGACACACCATGGAAACATTTTTGTTTGATTTGTGTCGAGTGAGAATTTCACCTAGAACCCTAAGGGGTGGGTTTGGCACTTTTCATGGAAAAATGTGAAAAATTAAAATTTCTAAAAATGAAATAAATGCCTTCTATACACCTCAAACATTCACTCTATAATGGAAGATTATTGTTTTTCGCAATATTTTTTGAAATTTGGGCTCTTTTACTAACATTAACACTTGCGCTGAGGTATCTTTTATGGTCATTTCCTGTCTTTAATGATTTATTCTGGGTTTTATTTTGTTTATTTGATGAAAATGAACAACAATACACACCATGGAAACATTTTTGTTTGATTTGTGCCGAGTGAGAATTTCACCAAGAACCCAAAGGGGGTATTGGTACTTTTCATGGAAAAATGTGAAAAATTAAAATTTCTAAAAATGAAATAAATGCCTTCTATACACCTCAAACATTCACTCTATAATGGAAGATTATTGTTTTTCGCAATATTTTTTGAAATTTGGGCTCTTTTACTAACATTAACACTTGCGCTGAGGTATCTTTTATGCTCATTTCTTGTCTTTAATGATATATTCTGGGTTTTATTTTGTTTATTTGATGAAAATGAACAACAAGACACACCATGGAAACATTTTTGTTTGATTTGTGCCGAGTGAGAATTTCACCAAGAACCCAAAGGAGGGGGTTTTGGCACTTTTCATGGAAAAATGTGAAAAATTAAAATTTCTAAAAATGAAATAAATGCCTTCTATACACCTCAAACATTCACTCTATAATGGAAGATTGTTGTTTTTCGCAATATTTTTTGAAATTTGGGCTCTTTTACTAACATAAACACTTGCGCTGAGGCATCTTTTAAGCTCATTTCTTGTCTTTAATGATTTATTCTGGGTTTTATTTTGTTTATTTGATGAAAATGAACAACAATACACACCATGGAAACATTTTTGTTTGATTTGTTTCGAGTGAGATTTTCACCTAGAACCCCTAGGGGGGGGGGTATTGGCACTTTTCATGGAAAAATGTGAAAAATTAAAATTTCTAAAAATGAAATAAATGCCTTCTATACACCTCAAACATTCACTCTATAATGGAAGATTGTTTTTTTCGCAATATTTTTTGAAATTTGGGCTCTTTTACTAACATTAACACTTGTGCTGAGGCATCTTTTATGCTCATTTCTTGTCTTTAATGATTTATTCTGGGTTTTATTTTGTTTATTTGATGAAAATGACCAACAAGACACACCATGGAAACATTTTTGTTTGATTTGAGTCGAGTGAGAATTTCACCTAGAACCCAAAGGTATTGGCACTTTTCATGGAGAAATGTGAAAAATTAAAATTTCTAAAAATGAAATAAATGCCTTCTATACACCTCAAACATTCACTCTATAATGGAAGATTGTTGTTTTTCGCAATATTTTTTGAAATTTGGGCTCTTTTACTAACATTAACACTTGCGCTTAGGCATCTTTTATGCTCATTTCCTGTCTTTAATGATTAACTCTGGGTTTTATTTTGTTTATTTGATGAAAATGAACAACAATACACACCATGGAAACATTTTTGTTTGATTTGTGTCGAGTGAGATTTTCACCTAGAACCCAAAGGGGGGGGTATTGGCACTTTTCATGGAAAATTGTGAAAAATTAAAATTTCTAAAAATGAAATAAATGCCTTCTATACACCTCAAACATTTACTGTATAATGGAAGATTGTTGTTTTTCGCAATATTTTTTGAAATTTGGGCTCTTTTACTAACATTAACACTTGCGCTGAGGCATCTTTTAAGCTCATTTCTTGTCTTTAATCATTTATTCTCGGTTTAATTTTGGTTATTTGATGAAAATGAACAACAAGACACACCATGGAAACATTTTTGTTTGTTTTGTGTCGAGTGAGAATTTCACCTAGAACCCAAAGGGGGGGGTATTGGCACTTTTCATGGAGAAATGTGAAAAATTAAAATTTCTAAAAATAAAATAAATGCCTTCTATACACCTCAAACATTCACTCTATAATGGAAGATTATTGTTTTTCGCAATATTTTTTGAAATTTGTGCTCTTTTACTAACATTAACACTTGTGCTGAGGTATCTTTTATGCTCATTTTTTGTCTTTAATGATTTATTCTGGGTTTAATTTTGTTTATTTGATGAAAATGAACAACAATACACACCATGGAAACATTTTTGTTTGATTTGTGTCGAGTGAGAATTTCACCTAGAACCCAAAGGGGGGGGTATTGGCACTTTTTATGGAGAAATGTGAAAAATTAAAATTTCTAAAAATGAAATAAATGCCTTCTATACACCTCAAACATTCACTCTATAATGGAAGATTGTTGTTTTTCGCAATATTTTTTGAAATTTGGGCTCTTTTACTAACATTAACACTTGCGCTGAGGTATCTTTTATGCTCATTTCTTGTCTTTAATGATATATTCTGGGTTTTATTTTGTTTATTTGATGAAAATGAACAACAAGACACACCATGGAAACATTTTTGTTTGATTTGTGCCGAGTGAGAATTTCACCAAGAACCCAAAGGGGGGGGTAATGGCACTTTTCATGGAAAAATGTGAAAAATTAAAATTTCTAAAAATGAAATAAATGCCTTCTATACACCTCAAACATTCACTCTATAATGGAAGATTGTTGTTTTTCGCAATATTTTTTGAAATTTGGGCTCTTTTACTAACATTAACACTTGCGCTGAGGTATCTTTTATGCTCATTTCCTGTCTTTAATGATTAACTCTGGGTTTTATTTTGTTTATTTGATGAAAATGAACAACAATACACACCATGGAAACATTTTTGTTTGATTTGTGTCGAGTGAGATTTTCGTGTAGAACCCAAAGGGCACTTTTCATGGAAAAATGTGAAAAATTAAAATTTCTAAAAATGAAATAAATGCCTTCTATACACCTCAAACATTCACTCTATAATGGAAGATTGTTGTTTTTCGCAATTTTATTTGAAATTTGGGCTCTTTTACTAACATTAACACTTGTGCTGAGGCATCTTTTATGCTCATTTCTTGTCTTTAATGATTTATTCTGGGTTTTATTTTGTTTATTTGATGAAAATGACCAACAAGACACACCATGGAAACATTTTTGTTTGATTTGAGTCGAGTGAGAATTTCACCTAGAACCCAAAGGTATTGGCACTTTTCATGGAGAAATGTGAAAAATTAAAATTTCTAAAAATGAAATAAATGCCTTCTATACACCTAAACATTTACTCTATAAAGGAAGATTGTTGTTTTTCGCAATATTTTTTGAAATTCGGGCTCTTTTACTAACATTAACACTTGCGCTGAGGCATCTTTTAAGCTCATTTCTTGTCTTTAATGATTTATTCTGGGTTTAATTTTGTTTATTTGATGAAAATGAACAACAATACACACCATGGAAACATTTTTGTTTGATTTGTGCCAAATGAGAATTTCACCTAGAACCCAAAGGGGGGGGGATTGGAACTTTTCAAAGAAAAATGTGAAAAATTAAAATTTCTAAAAATGAAATAAATGCCTTCTATACACCTCAAACATTTACTGTATAATGGAAGATTGTTGTTTTTCGCAATATTTTTTGAAATTTGGGCTCTTTTACTAACATTAACACTTGCGCTGCGGCATCTTTTAAGTTCATTTCTTGTCTTAAATGATTTATTCTGGGTTTAATTTTGTTCATTTGATGAAAATGAACAACAAGACACACTATGGAAACATTTTTGTTTGATTTGTGTCGAGTGAGAATTTCACCTAGAACCCTAAGAGGGGGGTATTGGCACTTTTCATGGAAAAATGTGAAAAATTAAAATTTCTAAAAATGAAATAAATGCCTTCTATACACCTCAAACATTTACTCTATAACGGAAGATTGTTGTTTTTCGCAAAATTTTTAGAAATTTGGGCTCTTTTACTAACATTAACACTTGCGCTGAGGCATCTTTTATGCTCATTTCTTGTCTTTAATGATAATATCTGGGTTTTATTTTGTTTATTTGATGAAAATGAACAACCAGACACACCATGGAAACATTTTTGTTTGATTTGTGTCGAGTGAGAATTTCACCTAGAACCCTAAGGGGGGGGTATGGGCACTTTTCATGGAAAAATGTGAAAAATTAAAATTTCTAAAAATGAAATAAATGCCTTCTATACACCTCAAACATTTACTCTATAACGGAAGATTGTTGTTTTTCGCAAAATTTTTAGAAATTTGGGCTCTTTTACTAACATTAACACTTGCGCTGAGGCATCTTTTATGCTCATTTCTTGTCTTTAATGATAATATCTGGGTTTTATTTTGTTTATTTGATGAAAATGAACAACCAGACACACCATGGAAACATTTTTGTTTGATTTGTGTCGAGTGAGAATTTCACCTAGAACCCTAAGGGGGGGGTATGGGCACTTTTCATGGAAAAATGTGAAAAATTAAAATTTCTAAAAATGAAATAAATGCCTTCTATACACCTCAAACTATCACTCTATAATGGAAGATTGTTGTTTTTCGCAATATTTTTTGAAATTTGGGCTCTTTTACTAACATTAACACTTGCGCTGAGGTATCTTTTATGCTCATTTCCTGTCTTTAATGATTTATTCTGGGTTTTATTTTGTTTATTTGATGAAAATGAACAACAATACACACCATGGAAACATTTTTGTTTGATTTGTGCCGAGGGAGAATTTCACCAAGAACCCAAAGGGGGGGGTATTGGCACTTTTCATGGAAAAATGTGAAAAATTAAAATTTCTAAAAATGAAATAAATGCCTTCTATACACCTCAAACATTCACTCTATAATGGAAGATTATTGTTTTTCGCAATATTTTTTGAAATTTGGGCTCTTTTACTAACATTAACACTTGCGCTGAGCCATCTTTTAAGTTCATTTCTTGTCTTTAATGATTTATTCTGGGTTTAATTTTGGTTATTTGATGAAAATGAACAACAAGACACAACGTGGAAACATTTTTGTTTGATTTGTGTCGAGTGAGATTTTCACCTAGAACCCTAAGGGGGGGTATTGGCACTTCTCATGGAAAAATGTGAAAAATTAAAATTTCTAAAAATGAAATAAATGCCTTGTATACACCTCAAACATTCACTCTATAATGGAAGATTGTTGTTTTTCGCAATATTTTTTGAAATTTTGGCTCTTTTACTAACATTAACACTTGCGCTTAGGCATCTTTAATGCTCATTTCCTGCTTTAATGATTAACTCTGGGTTTTATTTTGTTTATTTGATGAAAATGAACAACAATACACACCATGGAAACATTTTTGTTTGATTTGTGTCGAGTGAGATTTTCACCTAGAACCCAAAGGGGGGGGTATTGGCACTTTTCATGGAAAAATGTGAAAAATTAAAATTTCTAAAAATGAAATAAATGCCTTCTATACACCTCAAACATTTACTGTATAATGGAAGATTGTTGTTTTTCGCAATATTTTTTGAAATTTGGGCTCTTTTACTAACATTAACACTTGCGCTGAGGCATCTTTTAAGTTCATTTCTTGTCTTTAATGATTTATTCTGAGTTTAATTTTGGTTATTTGATGAAAATGAACAACAAGACACACCATGGAAACATTTTTGATTTGTGTCGAGTGAGAATTTCACCTAGAACCCAAAGGGGGGGGTATTGGCACTTTTCATGGAGAAATGTGAAAAATTAAAATTTCTAAAAATGAAATAAATGCCTTGTGTACACCTCAAACATTCACTCTATAATGGAAGATTGTTGTTTTTCGCAATATTTTTAGAAATTTGGGCTCTTTTACTAACATTAACACTTGCGCTGAGGCATCTTTTATGCTCATTTCTTGTCTTTAATGATATATTCTGGGTTTTATTTTGTTTATTTGATGAAAATGAACAACAAGACACACAATGGAAACATTTTTGTTTGATTTGTGTCGAGTAAAAATTTCACCTAGAACCCTAAGGGAGGGGGTATTGGCACTTTTCATGGAAAAATGTGAAAATTTAAAATTTCTAAAAATGAAATAAATGCCTTCTATACACCTCAAACATTCACTCTATAATGGAAGATTGTTGTTTTTCGCAATATTTTTTGAAATTTGGGCTCTTTTACTAACATTAACACTTGCGCTGAGGCATCTTTTATGCTCATTTCCTGTCTTTAATGATTTATTCTGGGTTTTATTTTGTTTATTTGATGAAAATGAACAACAATACACAACATGGAAACATTTTTGTTTGTTTTGTGCCGAGTGAGAATTTCACCAAGAACCCAAAGGGGGGGGTATTGGCACTTTTCATGGAAAAATGTGAAAAATTAAAATTTCTAAAAATAAAATAAATGCCTTCTATACACCTCAAACATTCACTCTATAATGGAAGATTATTGTTTTTCGCAATATTTTTTGAAATTTGTGCTCTTTTACTAACATTAACACTTGTGCTGAGGTATCTTTTATGCTCATTTCTTGTCTTTAATGATTTATTCTGGGTTTAATTTTGTTTATTTGATGAAAATGAAAAACAATACACACCATGGAAACATTTTTGTTTGATTTGTGTCGAGTGAGAATTTCACCTAGAACCCAAAGGGGGGGTATTGGCACTTTTTATGGAGAAATGTGAAAAATTAAAATTTCTAAAAATGAAATAAATGCCTTCTATACACCTCAAACATTCACTCTATAATGGAAGATTGTTGTTTTTCGCAATATTTTTTGAAATTTGGGCTCTTTTACTAACATTAACACTTGCGCTGAGGTATCTTTTATGCTCATTTCTTGTCTTTAATGATATATTCTGGGTTTTCTTTTGTTTATTTGATGAAAATGAACAACAAGACACACCATGGAAACATTTTTGTTTGATTTGTGCCGAGTGAGAATTTCACCAAGAACCCAAAGGGGGGGGTAATGGCACTTTTCATGGAAAAATGTGAAAAATTAAAATTTCTAAAATGAAATAAATGCCTTCTATACACCTCAAACATTCACTCTATAATGGAAGATTGTTGTTTTTCGCAATATTTTTTGAAATTTGGGCTCTTTTACTAACATTAACACTTGCGCTTAGGCATCTTTTATGCTCATTTCCTGTCTTTAATGATTAACTCTGGGTTTTATTTTGTTTATTTGATGAAAATGAACAACAATACACACCATGGAAACATTTTTGTTTGATTTGTGTCGAGTGAGATTTTCACCTAGAACCCAAAGGGGGGGGTATTGGCACTTTTCATGGAAAAATGTGAAAAATTAAAATTTCTAAAAATTAAATAAATGCCTTCTATACACCTCAAACATTCACTCTATAATGGAAGATTGTTGTTTTTCGCAATATTTTTTGAAATTTTGGCTCTTTGACTACCATTAACACTTGCGGCGAGGCATCTTTTATGCTCATTTCCTGTCTTTAATGATTTATTCTGGGTTTTATTTTGTTTATTTGATGAAAATGAACAACAATACACACCATGGAAACATTTTTGTTTGATTTGTGCCAAATGAGAATTTCACCTAGAACCCAAAGGGGGGGGGATTGGCACTTTTCAAGGAAAAATGTGAAAAATTAAAATTTCTAAAAATGAAATAAATGCCTTCTATACACCTCAAACATTTACTGTATAATGGAAGATTGTTGTTTTTCGCAATATTTTTTGAAATTTGGGCTCTTTTACTAACATTAACACTTGCGCTGCGGCATCTTTAAAGTTCATTTCTTGTCTTTAATGATTTATTCTGGGTTTAATTTTGTTTATTTGATGAAAATGAACAACAAGACACACCATGGAAACATTTTTGTTTGATTTGTGTCGAGTGAGAATTTCACCTAGAACCCAAAGGGGGGGGTATTGCACTTTTCATGGAAAAATGTGAAAAATTAAAATTTCTAAAAATGAAATAAATGCCTTCTATACACCTCAAACATTTACTCTATAATGGAAGATTGTTGTTTTTCGCAATATTTTTTGAAATTTGGGCTCTTTTACTAACATTAACACTTGCGCTGAGGCATCTTTTATGCTCATTTCTTGTATTTAATGATTTATTCTGGGTTTTATTTTGTTTATTTGATGAAAATGAACAACATGGCACACCATGGAAACATTTTTGTTTGATTTGTGTCGAGTGTGATTTTCGTGTAGAACCCAAAGGGGGGGGAATTGGCACTTTTCATGGAAAAATGAGAAAAATTAAAATTTCTAAAAATGAAATAAATGCCTTCTATACACCTCAAACATTCACTCTATAATGGAAGATTGTTGTTTTTCGCAATATTTTTAGAAATTTGGGCTCTTTTACTAACATTAACACTTGCGCTTAGGCATCATTTATGCTCATTTCTTGTCTTTAATGATTAACTCTGGGTTTTATTTTGTTTATTTGATGAAAATGAACAACAAGACACACCATGGAAACATTTTTGTTTGATTTGTGTCGAGTGTGATTTTCGTGTAGAACCCAAAGGGGGGGGTATTGGCACTTTTCATGGAAAAATGTGAAAAATTAAAATTTCTAAAAATGAAATAAATGCCTTCTATACACCTCAAACATTCACTCTATAATGGAAGATTGTTGTTTTTCGCAATATTTTTTGAAATTTGGGCTCTTTTACTAACATTAACACTTGTGCTGAGGCATCTTTTATGCTCATTTCTTGTCTTTAATGATTTATTCTGGGTTTTATTTTGTTTATTTGATGAAAATGACCAACAATACACACCATGGAAACATTTTGTTTGATTTGAGTCGAGTGAGAATTTCACCTAGAACCCAAAGGGGGGGGGGTATTGGCACTTTTCATGGAGAAATGTGAAAAATTAAAATTTCTAAAAATGAAATAAATGCCTTGTATACACCTCAAACATTCACTCTATAATGGAAGATTGTTGTTTTTCGCAATATTTTTAGAAATTTGGGCTCTTTTACTAACATTAACACTTGCGCTGAGGCATCTTTTATGCTCATTTCCTGTCTTTAATGATATATTCTGGGTTTTATTTTATTTATTTGATGAAAATGAACAACAATACACAACATGGAAATATTTTTGTTTGATTTGTGTCGAGTGAGAATTTCACCTAGAACCCTAAGGGGGGGGTATTGGCACTTTTCATGGAAAAATGTGAAAAATTAAAATTTCTAAAAATGAAATAAATGCCTTCTATACACCTCAAACATTTACTATATAATGGAAGATTGTTGTTTTTCGCAATATTTTTTGAAATTTGGGCTCTTTTACTAACATTAACACTTGCGCTTAGGCATCTTTTATGCTCATTTCCTGTCTTAAATGATTAACTCTGGGTTTTATTTTGTTTATTTAAAGAAAATGAACAACAAGACACACCATGGAAACATTTTTGTTTGATTTGTGTCGAGTGTGATTTTCGTGTAGAACCCAAAGGGGGGGGTATTGGCACTTTTCATGGAAAAATGTGAAAAATTAAAATTTCTAAAAATGAAATAAATGCCTTCTATACACCTCAAACATTCACTCTATAATGGAAGATTGTTGTTTTTCGCAATATTTTTTGAAATTTGGGCTCTTTTACTAACATTAACACTTGTGCTGAGGCATCTTTTATGCTCATTTCTTGTCTTTAATGATTTATTCTGGGTTTTATTTTGTTTATTTGATGAAAATGACCAACAATACACACCATGGAAACATTTTGTTTGATTTGAGTCGAGTGAGAATTTCACCTAGAACCCAAAGGGGGGGGGGTATTGGCACTTTTCATGGAGAAATGTGAAAAATTAAAATTTCTAAAAATGAAATAAATGCCTTCTATACACCTCAAACATTCACTCTATAAAGGAAGATTGTTGTTTTTCGCAATATTTTTAGAAATTTGGGCTCTTTTACTAACATTAACACTTGCGCTGAGGCATCTTTTATGCTCATTTCTTGTCTTTAATGATTTATTCTGGGTTTTATTTTGTTTATTTAAAGAAAATGAACAACAAGACACACCATGGAAACATTTTTGTTTGATTTGTGTCGAGTGAGAATTTCACCTAGAACCCTTAGGGGGGGGGTATTGGCACTTTTCATGGAAAATTGTAAAAAATTAAAATTACTAAAAATGAAAAATAAATGCCTTCTATACACCTCAAACATTCACTCTATAATGGAAGATTGTTGTTTTTCGCAATATTTTTTGAAATTTGGGCTCTTTTACTAACATTAACACTTGCGCTTAGGCATCTTTTATGCTCATTTCCTGTGTTTAATGATTAACTCTGGGTTTTATTTTGTTTATTTGATGAAAATGAACAACAATACACACCATGGAAACATTTTTGTTTGTTTTGTGTCGAGTGAGAATTTCACCTAGAACCCAAAGGGGGGGGTATTGGCACTTTTCATGGAAAAATGTGAAAAATTAAAATTTCTAAAAATGAAATAAATGCCTTCTATACACCTCAAACATTCACTCTATAATGGAAGATTGTTGTTTTTAACAATATTTTTTGAAATTTGGGCTCTTTTACTAACATTAACACTTGCGCTTAGGCATCTTTTATGCTCATTTCCTGTCTTTAATGATTAACTCTGGGTTTTATTTTGTTTATTTGATGAAAATGAACAACAATACACACCATGGAAACATTTTTGTTTGATTTGTGTCGAGTGGGATTTTCACCTAGAACCCAAAGGGCGGGGTATTGGCACTTTTCATGGAAAAATGTGAAAAATTAAAATTTCTAAAAATGAAATAAATGCCTTCTATACACCTCAAACATTCACTCTATAATGGAAGATTGTTGTTTTTCGCAATATTTTTTGAAATTTGGGCTCTTTGACTAACATTAACACTTGCGGCGAGGCATCTTTTATGCTCATTTCCTGTCTTTAATGATTTATTCTGGGTTTTATTTTGTTTATTTGATGAAAATGAACAACAATACACACCATGGAAACATTTTTGTTTGATTTGTGCCGAGTTAGAATTTCACCTAGAACCCAAAGGGGGGGGTATTTGCACTTTTCAAGGAAAAATGTGAAAAATTAAAATTTCTAAAAATGAAATAAATGCCTTCTATACACCTCAAACACTTACTGTATAATGGAAGATTGTTGTTTTTCGCAATATTTTTTGAAATTTGGGCTCTTTTACTAACATTAACACTTGCGCTGAGGCATCTTTTAAGTTCATTTCTTGTCTTTAATGATTTATTCTGGGTTTAATTTTGTTTATTTGATGAAAATGAACAACAAGACACACCATGGAAACATTTTTGTTTGATTTGTGCCGAGTGAGAATTTCACCAAGAACCCAAAGGGGGGGGTATTGGCACTTTTCATGGAAAAATTTGAAAAATTAAAATCTCTAAAAATGAAATAAATGCCTTCTATACACCTCAAACATTTACTCTATAAAGGAAGATTGTTGCTTTTCGCAATATTTTTTGAAATTTGGGCTCTTTTACTAACATTAACACTTGCGCTGAGGCATCTTTTAAGCTCATTTCTTGTCTTTAATGATTTATTCTGGGTTTAATTTTGTTTATTTGATGAAAATGAACAACAATACACACCATGGAAACATTTTTGTTTGATTTGTGTCGAGTTAGAATTTCACCTAGAACCCTAAGGGGGGGGTATTGGCACTTTTCATGGAAAAATGTGAAAAATTAAAATTTCTAAAAATGAAATAAATGCCTTCTATACACCTCAAACATTCACTCTATAATGGAAGATTGTTATTTTTCGCAATATTTTTTGAAATTTGGGCTCTTTTACTAACATTAACACTTGCGCTGAGGCATCTTTTAAGCTCATTTCTTGTCTTTAATAATTTATTCTGGGTTTTATTTTGTTTATTTGATGAAAATGAACAACAATACCCACCATGGAAACATTTTTGTTTGATTTGTATCGAGTGAGATTTTCACCTAGAACCCTAAGCGGGGGGTATTGGCACTTTCCATGGAAAAATGTGAAAAATTAAAATTTCTAAAAATGAAATAAATGCCTTCTATACACCTCAAACATTCACTCTATAATGAAAGATTGTTGTTTTTCGCAATATTTTTTGAAATTTGGGCTCTTTTACTAACATTAACACTTGCGCTGAGGTATCTTTTATGCTCATTTCCTGTCTTTAATGATTTATTCTGGGTTTTATTTTGTTTATTTGATGAAAATGAACAACAATACACACCATGGAAACATTTTTGTTTGATTTGTGTCGAGTGTGATTTTCGTGTAGAACCCAAAGGGGGGGGTATTGGCACTTTTCATGGAAAAATGTGAAAAATTAAAATTTCTAAAAATGAAATAAATGCCTTCTATACACCTCAAACATTCACTCTATAATGGAAGATTATTGCTTTTCGCAATATTTTTTGAAATTTGGGCTCTTTTACTAACATTAACACTTGCGCTGAGGCATCTTTTAAGTTCATTTCTTGTCTTTAATGATTTATTCTGGGTTTAATTTTGGTTATTTGATGAAAATGAACAACAAGACACACCATGGAAACATTTTTGTTTGATTTGCAAACATTCACTCTATAATGGAAGATTGTTGTTTTTCGCAATATTTTTTGAAATTTGGGCTCTTTTACTAACATTAACACTTGCGCTGAGGCATCTTTTAAGCTCATTTCTTGTCTTTAATGATTTATTCTGGGTTTAATTTTGTTTATTTGATGAAAATGAACAACAATACACACCATGGAAACATTTTTGTTTGATTTGTGTCGAGTGAGATTTTCACCTAGAACCCAAAGGGGGGGGTATTGGCACTTTTCATTGAAAATTGTGAAAAATAAAAATTTCTAAAAATGAAATAAATGCCTTCTATACACCTCAAACATTCACTCTATAATGGAAGATTGTTGTTTTTCGCAATATTTTTTGAAATTTGGGCTCTTTTACTAACATTAACACTTGCGCTGAGGTATCTTTTATGCTCATTTCCTGTCTTTAATGATTTATTCTGGGTTTTATTTTGTTTATTTGATGAAAATGAACAACAATACACACCATGGAAACATTTTTGTTTGATTTGTGCCGAGGGAGAATTTCACCAAGAACCCAAAGGGGGGGTATTGGGACTTTTCATGGAAAAATGTGAAAAATTAAAATTTCTAAAAATGAAATAAATGCCTTCTATACACCTCAAACATTCACTCTATAATGGAAGATTATTGTTTTTCGCAATATTTTTTGAAATTTGGGCTCTTTTACTAACATTAACACTTGCGCTGAGGCATCTTTTAAGTTCATTTCTTGTCTTTAATGATTTATTCTGGGTTTAATTTTGGTTATTTGATGAAAATGAACAACAAGACACACCATGGAAACATTTTTGTTTGATTTGTGTCGAGTGAGAATTTCACCTAGAACCCTAAGGGGGGGGTATTGGCACTTTTCATGGAAAAATGTGAAAAATTAAAATTTCTAAAAATGAAATAAATGCCTTGTATACACCTCAAACATTCACTCTATAATGGAAGATTGTTGTTTTTCGCAATATTTTTTGAAATTTTGGCTCTTTTACTAACATTAACACTTGCGCTTAGGCATCTTTAATGCTCATTTCCTGCTTTAATGATTAACTCTGGGTTTTATTTTGTTTATTTGATGAAAATGAACAACAATACACACCATGGAAACATTTTTGTTTGATTTGTGTCGAGTGAGAATTTCACCTAGAACCCTAAGGGGGGGGTATTGGCACTTTTCATGGAAAAATGTGAAAAATTAAAATTTCTAAAAATGAAATAAATGCCTTGTATACACTTCAAACATTCACTCTATAATGGAAGATTGTTGTTTTTCGCAATATTTTTTGAAATTTTGGCTCTTTTACTAACATTAACACTTGCGCTTAGGCATCTTTAATGCTCATTTCCTGCTTTAATGATTAACTCTGGGTTTTATTTTGTTTATTTGATGAAAATGAACAACAATACACACCATGGAAACATTTTTGTTTGATTAGTGTCGAGTGAGATTTTCACCTAGAACCCAAAGGGGGGGGTATTGGCACTTTTCATGGAAAAATGTGAAAAATTAAAATTTCTAAAAATGAAATAAATGCCTTCTATACACCTCAAACATTTACTGTATAATGGAAGATTGTTGTTTTTCGCAATATTTTTTGAAATTTGGGCTCTTTTACTAACATTAACACTTGCGCTGAGGCATCTTTTAAGCTCATTTCTTGTCTTTAATGATTTATTCTGGGTTTTATTTTGTTTATTTGGTGAAAATGAACAACAACACACACCATGGAAACATTTTTGTTTGATTTGTGCCGAGTGAGAATTTCACCAAGAACCCAAAGGGGGGGTATTGGCACTTTTCATGGAAAAATGTGAAAAAAAAAAATTTCTAAAAATGAAATAAATGCCTTCTATACACCTCAAACATTTACTCTATAATGGAAGATTGTTGTTTTTCGCTATATTTTTTGTAATTTGGGCTCTTTTAATAGAATTAACACTTGCGCTGAGGCATCTTTTAAGCTCATTTCTTGTCTTTAATGATTTATTCTGGGTTTTATTTTGTTTATTTGATGAAAATGAACAACAGTACACACCATGGAAACATTTTTGTTTGATATGTGTCGAGTGAGAATTTCACCTAGAACCCAAGGGGGGGGTATGGCACTTTTCATGGAAAAATGTGAAAAATTAAAATTTCTAAAAATGAAATAAATGCCTTCTATACACCTCAAACATTCACTCTATAATGGAAGATTGTTGTTTTCCGCAATATTTTTAGAAATTTGGGCTCTTTTTCTACCATAAACACTTGCGCTGAGGCATCTTTTATGCTCATTTCTTGTCTTTAATGATTTATTCTGGGTTTTATTTTGTTTATTTGATGAAATTGAACAACAATACTCATTATGGAAACATTTTTGTTTGATTTATATCGAGTGAGAATTTCACCTAGAACCCAAAGGGGGGGTATTGGCACTTTTCATGGAAAAATGTGAAAAATTAAAATTTCTAAAAATGAAATAAATGCCTTCTATACACCTCAAACATTCACTCTATAATGGAAGATTGTTGTTTTTCGCAATATTTTTTGAAATTTGGGCTCTTTTACTAACATTAACACTTGTGCTGAGGCATCTTTTATGCTCATTTCTTGTCTTTAATGATTTTTTCTGGGTTTTATTTTGTTTATTTGATGAAAATGACCAACAATACACACCATGGAAACATTTTTGTTTGATTTGAGTCGAGTGAGAATTTCGCCTAGAACCCTAAGGGGGGGGTATGGGCACTTTTCATGGAAAAATGTGAAAAATTAAAATTTCTAAAAATGAAATAAATGCCTTCTATACACCTCAAACATTCACTCTATAATGGAAGATTATTGTTTTTCGCAATATTTTTTGAAATTTGGGCTCTTTTACTAACATTAACACTTGCGCTGAGGCATCTTTTAAGTTCATTTCTTGTCTTTAATGATTTATTCTGGGTTTAATTTTGGTTATTTGATGAAAATGAACAACAGTACACACCATGGAAATATTTTTGTTTGATTTGTGTCGAGTGAGAATTTCACCTAGAACCCTAAGGGGGGGGTATTGGCACTTTTCATGGAAAAATGTGAAAAATTAAAATTTCTGAAAATGAAATAAATGCCTTGTATACACCTCAAACATTCACTCTATAATGGAAGATTGTTGTTTTTCGCAATATTTTTTGAAATTTTGGCTCTTTTACTAACATTAACACTTGCGCTTAGGCATCTTTAATGCTCATTTCCTGCTTTAATGATTAACTCTGGGTTTTATTTTGTTTATTTGATGAAAATGAACAACAATACACACCATGGAAACATTTTTGTTTGATTTGTGTCGAGTGAGATTTTCACCTAGAACCCAAAGGGGGGGGTATTGGCACTTTTCATGGAAAATTGTGAAAAATAAAAATTTCTAAAAATGAAATAAATGCCTTCTATACACCTCAAACATTTACTGTATAATGGAAGATTGTTGTTTTTCGCAATATTTTTTGAAATTTGGGCTCTTTTACTAACATTAACACTTGCGCTGAGGCATCTTTTAAGCTCATTTCTTGTCTTTAATGATTTATTCTGGGTTTTATTTTGTTTATTTGGTGAAAATGAACAACAACACACACCATGGAAACATTTTTGTTTGATTTGTGCCGAGTGAGAATTTCACCAAGAACCCAAAGGGGGGGTATTGGCACTTTTCATGGAAAAATGTGAAAAAAAAAAATTTCTAAAAATGAAATAAATGCCTTCTATACACCTCAAACATTTACTCTATAATGGAAGATTGTTGTTTTTCGCTATATTTTTTGTAATTTGGGCTCTTTTAATAGAATTAACACTTGCGCTGAGGCATCTTTTAAGCTCATTTCTTGTCTTTAATGATTTATTCTGGGTTTTATTTTGTTTATTTGATGAAAATGAACAACAGTACACACCATGGAAACATTTTTGTTTGATATGTGTCGAGTGAGAATTTCACCTAGAACCCAAGGGGGGGGTATGGCACTTTTCATGGAAAAATGTGAAAAATTAAAATTTCTAAAAATGAAATAAATGCCTTCTATACACCTCAAACATTCACTCTATAATGGAAGATTGTTGTTTTCCGCAATATTTTTAGAAATTTGGGCTCTTTTTCTACCATAAACACTTGCGCTGAGGCATCTTTTATGCTCATTTCTTGTCTTTAATGATTTATTCTGGGTTTTATTTTGTTTATTTGATGAAATTGAACAACAATACTCATTATGGAAACATTTTTGTTTGATTTATATCGAGTGAGAATTTCACCTAGAACCCAAAGGGGGGGTATTGGCACTTTTCATGGAAAAATGTGAAAAATTAAAATTTCTAAAAATGAAATAAATGCCTTCTATACACCTCAAACATTCACTCTATAATGGAAGATTGTTGTTTTTCGCAATATTTTTTGAAATTTGGGCTCTTTTACTAACATTAACACTTGTGCTGAGGCATCTTTTATGCTCATTTCTTGTCTTTAATGATTTTTTCTGGGTTTTATTTTGTTTATTTGATGAAAATGACCAACAATACACACCATGGAAACATTTTTGTTTGATTTGAGTCGAGTGAGAATTTCGCCTAGAACCCTAAGGGGGGGGTATGGGCACTTTTCATGGAAAAATGTGAAAAATTAAAATTTCTAAAAATGAAATAAATGCCTTCTATACACCTCAAACATTCACTCTATAATGGAAGATTATTGTTTTTCGCAATATTTTTTGAAATTTGGGCTCTTTTACTAACATTAACACTTGCGCTGAGGCATCTTTTAAGTTCATTTCTTGTCTTTAATGATTTATTCTGGGTTTAATTTTGGTTATTTGATGAAAATGAACAACAGTACACACCATGGAAATATTTTTGTTTGATTTGTGTCGAGTGAGAATTTCACCTAGAACCCTAAGGGGGGGGTATTGGCACTTTTCATGGAAAAATGTGAAAAATTAAAATTTCTGAAAATGAAATAAATGCCTTGTATACACCTCAAACATTCACTCTATAATGGAAGATTGTTGTTTTTCGCAATATTTTTTGAAATTTTGGCTCTTTTACTAACATTAACACTTGCGCTTAGGCATCTTTAATGCTCATTTCCTGCTTTAATGATTAACTCTGGGTTTTATTTTGTTTATTTGATGAAAATGAACAACAATACACACCATGGAAACATTTTTGTTTGATTTGTGTCGAGTGAGATTTTCACCTAGAACCCAAAGGGGGGGGTATTGGCACTTTTCATGGAAAATTGTGAAAAATAAAAATTTCTAAAAATGAAATAAATGCCTTCTATACACCTCAAACATTTACTGTATAATGGAAGATTGTTGTTTTTCGCAATATTTTTTGAAATTTGGGCTCTTTTACTAACATTAACACTTGCGCTGAGGCATCTTTTAAGTTCATTTCTTGTCTTTAATGATTTATTCTCGGTTTAATTTTGGTTATTTGATGAAAATGAACAACAAGACACACCATGGAAACATTTTTGTTTGTTTTGTGTCGAGTGAGAATTTCACCTAGAACCCAAAGGGGGGGGTATTGGCACTTTTCATGGAGAAATGTGAAAAATTAAAATTTCTAAAAATGAAATAAATGCCTTCTATACACCTCAAACATTCACTCTATAATGGAAGATTGTTGTTTTTCGCAATATTTTTTGAAATTTGGGCTCTTTTACTAACATTAACACCTGCGCTGAGGTATCTTTTATGCTCATTTCCTGTCTTTAATGATTTATTCTGGGTTTTATTTTATTTATTTGATGAAAATGAACAACAATACACAACATGGAAACATTTTTGTTTGATTTGTGCCGAGTGAGAATTTCACCAAGAACCCAAAGGGGGGGGTATTGGCACTTTTCATGGAAAAATGTGAAAAATTAAAATTTCTAAAAATGAAATAAATGCCTTCTATACACCTCAAACATTTACTATATAATGGAAGATTGTTGTTTTTCGCATAATTTTTTGAAATTTGGGCTCTTTTACTAACATTAACACTTGCGCTGAGGCATCTTTTAAGCTCATTTCTTGTCTTTAATGATTTATTCTGGGTTTTATTTTGTTTATTTGGTGAAAATGAACAACAACACACACCATGGAAACATTTTTGTTTGATTTGTGCCGAGTGAGAATTTCACCAAGAACCCAAAGGGGGGGGTATTGGCACTTTTCATGGAAAAATGTGAAAAAAAAAAAAATTTCTAAAAATGAAATAAATGCCTTCTATACACCTCAAACATTTACTCTATAATGGAAGATTGTTGTTTTTCGCTATATTTTTTGAAATTTGGGCTCTTTTACTAAAATTAACATTTGCGCTGAGGCATCTTTTAAGCTCATTTCTTGTCTTTAATGATTTATTCTGGGTTTTATTTTGTTTATTTGATGAAAATGAACAACAGTACACACCATGGAAACATTTTTGTTTGATATGTGTCGAGTGAGAATTTCACCTAGAACCCAAGGGGGGGGTATGGCACTTTTCATGGAAAAATGTGAAAAATTAAAATTTCTAAAAATGAAATAAATGCCTTCTATACACCTCAAACATTCACTCTATAATGGAAGATTGTTGTTTTCCGCAATATTTTTAGAAATTTGGGCTCTTTTACTACCATAAACACTTGCGCTGAGGCATCTTTTATGCTCATTTCTTGTCTTTAATGATTTATTCTGGGTTTTATTTTGTTTATTTGATGAAATTGAACAACAATACACACCATGGAAACATTTTTGTTTGATTTATATCGAGTGAGAATTTCACCTAGAACCCAAAGGGGGGGTATTGGCACTTTTCATGGAAAAATGTGAAAAATTAAAATTTCTAAAAATGAAATAAATGCCTTCTATACACCTCAAACATTCACTCTATAATGGAAGATTGTTGTTTTTCGCAATATTTTTAGAAATTTGGGCTCTTTTACTAACATAAACACTTGCGCTGAGGTATCTTTTATGCTCATTTCTTGTTTTCAATGATTTATTCTGGGTTTTATTTTGTTTATTTAAAGAAAATGAACAACAATACACACCATGGAAACATTTTTGTTTGTTTTGTGTCGAGTGAGAATTTCACCTAGAACCCAAAGGGGGGGGTATTGGCACTTTTCATGGAAAAATGTGAAAAATTAAAATTACTAAAAATGAAAAATAAATGCCTTCTATACACCTCAAACATTCACTCTATAATGGTAGATTGTTGTTTTTTGCAATATTTTTTGAAATTTGGGCTCTTTTACTAACATTAACACTTGCGCTTAGGCATCTTTTATGCTCATTTCCTGTGTTTAATGATTAACTCTGGGTTTCATTTTGTTTATTTGATGAAAATGAACAACAATACACACCATGGAAACATTTTTGTTTGTTTTGTGTCGAGTGAGAATTTCACCTAGAACCCAAAGGGGGGGGTATTGGCACTTTTCATGGAAAAATGTGAAAAATTAAAATTTCTAAAAATGAAATAAATGCCTTCTATACACCTCAAACATTCACTCTATAATGGAAGATTGTTGTTTTTAACAATATTTTTTGAAATTTGGGCTCTTTTATTAACATTAACACTTGCGCTTAGGCATCTTTTATGCTCATTTCCTGTCTTTAATGATTAACTCTGGGTTTTATTTTGTTTATTTGATGAAAATGAACAACAATACACACCATGGAAACATTTTTGTTTGATTTGTGTCGAGTGGGATTTTCACCTAGAACCCAAAGGGCGGGGTATTGGCACTTTTCATGGAAAAATGTGAAAAATTAAAATTTCTAAAAATGAAATAAATGCCTTCTATACACCTCAAACATTCACTCTATAATGGAAGATTGTTGTTTTTCGCAATATTTTTTGAAATTTGGGCTCTTTGACTAACATTAACACTTGCGGCGAGGCATCTTTTATGCTCATTTCCTGTCTTTAATGATTTATTCTGGGTTTTATTTTGTTTATTTGATGAAAATGAACAACAATACACACCATGGAAACATTTTTGTTTGATTTGTGCCGAGTTAGAATTTCACCTAGAACCCAAAGTGGGGGGTATTTGCACTTTTCAAGGAAAAATGTGAAAAATTAAAATTTCTAAAAATGAAATAAATGCCTTCTATACACCTCAAACACTTACTGTATAATGGAAGATTGTTGTTTTTCGCAATATTTTTTGAAATTTGGGCTCTTTTACTAACATTAACACTTGTGCTGAGGCATCTTTTATGCTCATTTCTTGTCTTTAATGATTTATTCTGGGTTTAATTTTGTTTATTTGATGAAAATGAACAACAAGACACACCATGGAAACATTTTTGTTTGATTTGTGCCGAGTGAGAATTTCACCAAGAACCCAAAGGGGGGGGTATTGGCACTTTTCATGGAAAAATTTGAAAAATTAAAATCTCTAAAAATGAAATAAATGCCTTCTATACACCTCAAACATTTACTCTATAAAGGAAGATTGTTGCTTTTCGCAATATTTTTTGAAATTTGGGCTCTTTTACTAACATTAACACTTGCGCTGAGGCATCTTTTAAGTTCATTTCTTGTCTTTAATGATTTATTCTCGGTTTAATTTTGGTTATTTGATGAAAATGAACAAAAAGACACACCATGGAAACATTTTTGTTTTTTTTGTGTCGAGTGAGAATTTCACCTAGAACCCAAAGGGGGGGGTATTGGCACTTTTCATGGAGAAATGTGAAAAATTAAAATTTCTAAAAATGAAATAAATGCCTTCTATACACCTCAAACATTCACTCTATAATGGAAGATTGTTGTTTTTCGCAATATTTTTTGAAATTTGGGCTCTTTTACTAACATTAACACCTGCGCTGAGGTATCTTTTATGCTCATTTCCTGTCTTTAATGATTTATTCTGGGTTTTATTTTATTTATTTGATGAAAATGAACAACAATACACAACATGGAAACATTTTTGTTTGATTTGTGCCGAGTGAGAATTTCACCAAGAACCCAAAGGGGGGGGTATTGGCACTTTTCATGGAAAAATGTGAAAAATTAAAATTTCTAAAAATGAAATAAATGCCTTCTATACACCTCAAACATTTACTATATAATGGAAGATTGTTGTTTTTCGCAATATTTTTTGAAATTTGGGCTCTTTTACTAACATTAACACTTGCGCTGAGGCATCTTTTAAGCTCATTTCTTGTCTTTAATGATTTATTCTGGGTTTTATTTTGTTTATTTGGTGAAAATGAACAACAAGACACACCATGGAAACATTTTTGTTTGATTTGTGCCGAGTGAGAATTTCACCTAGAACCCAAGGGGGGGGTATGGCACTTTTCATGGAAAAATGTGAAAAATTAAAATTTCTAAAAATGAAATAAATGCCTTCTATACACCTCAAACATTCACTCTATAATGGAAGATTGTTGTTTTCCGCAATATTTTTAGAAATTTGGGCTCTTTTACTACCATAAACACTTGCGCTGAGGCATCTTTTATGCTCATTTCTTGTCTTTAATGATTTATTCTGGGTTTTATTTTGTTTATTTGACGAAATTGAACAACAATACACACCATGGAAACATTTTTGTTTGATTTATATCGAGTGAGAATTTCACCTAGAACCCAAAGGGGGGGTATTGGCACTTTTCATGGAAAAATGTGAAAAATTAAAATTTCTAAAAATGAAATAAATGCCTTCTATACACCTCAAACATTCACTCTATAAAGGAAGATTGTTGTTTTTCGCAATATTTTTAGAAATTTGGGCTCTTTTACTAACATAAACACTTGCGCTGAGGTATCTTTTATGCTCATTTCTTGTTTTCAATGATTTATTCTGGGTTTTATTTTGTTTATTTAAAGAAAATGAACAACAATACACACCATGGAAACATTTTTGTTTGTTTTGTGTCGAGTGAGAATTTCACCTAGAACCCAAAGGGGGGGGTTGGCACTTTTCATGGAAAAATGTGAAAAATTAAAATTACTAAAAATGAAAAATAAATGCCTTCTATACACCTCAAACATTCACTCTATAATGGTAGATTGTTGTTTTTTGCAATATTTTTTGAAATTTGGGCTCTTTTACTAACATTAACACTTGCGCTTAGGCATCTTTTATGCTCATTTCCTGTGTTTAATGATTAACTCTGGGTTTTATTTTGTTTATTTGATGAAAATGAACAACAATACACACCATGGAAACATTTTTGTTTGTTTTGTGTCGAGTGAGAATTTCACCTAGAACCCAAAGGGGGGGGTATTGGCACTTTTCATGGAAAAATGTGAAAAATTAAAATTTCTAAAAATGAAATAAATGCCTTCTATACACCTCAAACATTCACTCTATAATGGAAGATTGTTGTTTTTAACAATATTTTTTGAAATTTGGGCTCTTTTACTAACATTAACACTTGCGCTTAGGCATCTTTTATGCTCATTTCCTGTCTTTAATGATTAACTCTGGGTTTTATTTTGTTTATTTGATGAAAATGAACAACAATACACACCATGGAAACATTTTTGTTTGATTTGTGTCGAGTGGGATTTTCACCTAGAACCCAAAGGGCGGGGTATTGGCACTTTTCATGGAAAAATGTGAAAAATTAAAATTTCTAAAAATGAAATAAATGCCTTCTATACACCTCAAACATTCACTCTATAATGGAAGATTGTTGTTTTTCGCAATATTTTTTGAAATTTGGGCTCTTTGACTAACATTAACACTTGCGGCGAGGCATCTTTTATGCTCATTTCCTGTCTTTAATGATTTATTCTGGGTTTTATTTTGTTTATTTGATGAAAATGAACAACAATACACACCATGGAAACATTTTTGTTTGATTTGTGCCGAGTTAGAATTTCACCTAGAACCCAAAGGGGGGGGTATTTGCACTTTTCAAGGAAAAATGTGAAAAATTAAAATTTCTAAAAATGAAATAAATGCCTTCTATACACCTCAAACACTTACTGTATAATGGAAGATTGTTGTTTTTCGCAATATTTTTTGAAATTTGGGCTCTTTTACTAACATTAACACTTGCGCTGAGGCATCTTTTAAGTTCATTTCTTGTCTTTAATGATTTATTCTGGGTTTAATTTTGTTTATTTGATGAAAATGAACAACAAGACACACCATGGAAACATTTTTGTTTGATTTGTGCCGAGTGAGAATTTCACCAAGAACCCAAAGGGGGGGGTATTGGCACTTTTCATGGAAAAATTTGAAAAATTAAAATCTCTAAAAATGAAATAAATGCCTTCTATACACCTCAAACATTTACTCTATAAAGGAAGATTGTTGCTTTTCGCAATATTTTTTGAAATTTGGGCTCTTTTACTAACATTAACACTTGCGCTGAGGCATCTTTTAAGCTCATTTCTTGTCTTTAATGATTTATTCTGGGTTTAATTTTGTTTATTTGATGAAAATGAACAACAATACACACCATGGAAACATTTTTGTTTGATTTGTGTCGAGTTAGAATTTCACCTAGAACCCTAAGGGGGGGGTATTGGCACTTTTCATGGAAAAATGTGAAAAATTAAAATTTCTAAAAATGAAATAAATGCCTTCTATACACCTCAAACATTCACTCTATAATGGAAGATTGTTATTTTTCGCAATATTTTTTGAAATTTGGGCTCTTTTACTAACATTAACACTTGCGCTGAGGCATCTTTTAAGCTCATTTCTTGTCTTTAATAATTTATTCTGGGTTTTATTTTGTTTATTTGATGAAAATGAACAACAATACCCACCATGGAAACATTTTTGTTTGATTTGTATCGAGTGAGATTTTCACCTAGAACCCTAAGCGGGGGGTATTGGCACTTTCCATGGAAAAATGTGAAAAATTAAAATTTCTAAAAATGAAATAAATGCCTTCTATACACCTCAAACATTCACTCTATAATGAAAGATTGTTGTTTTTCGCAATATTTTTTGAAATTTGGGCTCTTTTACTAACATTAACACTTGCGCTGAGGTATCTTTTATGCTCATTTCCTGTCTTTAATGATTTATTCTGGGTTTTATTTTGTTTATTTGATGAAAATGAACAACAATACACACCATGGAAACATTTTTGTTTGATTTGTGTCGAGTGTGATTTTCGTGTAGAACCCAAAGGGGGGGGTATTGGCACTTTTCATGGAAAAATGTGAAAAATTAAAATTTCTAAAAATGAAATAAATGCCTTCTATACACCTCAAACATTCACTCTATAATGGAAGATTATTGCTTTTCGCAATATTTTTTGAAATTTGGGCTCTTTTACTAACATTAACACTTGCGCTGAGGCATCTTTTAAGTTCATTTCTTGTCTTTAATGATTTATTCTGGGTTTAATTTTGGTTATTTGATGAAAATGAACAACAAGACACACCATGGAAACATTTTTGTTTGATTTGTGTCGAGTGAGAATTTCACCTAGAACCCTAAGGGGGGGGTATTGGCACTTTTCATGGAAAAATGTGAAAAATTAAAATTTCTAAAAATGAAATAAATGCCTTGTATACACCTCAAACATTCACTCTATAATGGAAGATTGTTGTTTTTCGCAATATTTTTAGAAATTTGGGCTCTTTTACTAACATTAACACTTGCGCTTAGGCATCTTTTATGCTCATTTCCTGTCTATAATGATTAACTCTGGGTTTTATTTTGTTTATTTAAAGAAAATGAACAACAATACACACCATGGAAACATTTTTGTTTGATTTGTGCCGAGTGAGAATTCACCTAGAACCCACAGGGGGGGGTATTGGCACTTTTCATGGAAAAATGTGAAAAATTAAAATTTCTAAAAATGAAATAAATGCCTTCTATACACCTCAAACATTTACTGTATAATGGAAGATTGTTGTTTTTCGCAATATTTTTTGAAATTTGGGCTCTTTTACTAACATTAACACTTGCGCTGAGGCATCTTTTAAGCTCATTTCTTGTCTTTAATGATTTATTCTGGGTTTTATTTTGTTTATTTGGTGAAAATGAACAACAACACACACCATGGAAACATTTTTGTTTGATTTGTGCCGAGTGATAATTTCACCAAGAACCCAAAGGGGGGGTATTGGCACTTTTCATGGAAAAATGTGAAAAAAAAAAATTTCTAAAAATGAAATAAATGCCTTCTATACACCTCAAACATTTACTCTATAATGGAAGATTGTTGTTTTTCGCTATATTTTTTGTAATTTGGGCTCTTTTAATAGAATTAACACTTGCGCTGAGGCATCTTTTAAGCTCATTTCTTGTCTTTAATGATTTATTCTGGGTTTTATTTTGTTTATTTGATGAAAATGAACAACAGTACACACCATGGAAACATTTTTGTTTGATATGTGTCGAGTGAGAATTTCACCTAGAACCCAAGGGGGGGGTATGGCACTTTTCATGGAAAAATGTGAAAAATTAAAATTTCTAAAAATGAAATAAATGCCTTCTATACACCTCAAACATTCACTCTATAATGGAAGATTGTTGTTTTCCGCAATATTTTTAGAAATTTGGGCTCTTTTACTACCATAAACACTTGCGCTGAGGCATCTTTTATGCTCATTTCTTGTCTTTAATGATTTATTCTGGGTTTTATATTGTTTATTTGATGAAATTGAACAACAATACTCACCATGGAAACATTTTTTTTTGATTTATATCGAGTGAGAATTTCACCTAGAACCCAAAGGGGGGGTATTGGCACTTTTCATGGAAAAATGTGAAAAATTAAAATTTCTAAAAATGAAATAAATGCCTTCTATACACCTCAAACATTCACTCTATAATGGAAGATTGTTGTTTTTCGCAATATTTTTAGAAATTTGGGCTCTTTTACTAACATTAACACTTGCGCTGAGGCATCTTTTATGCTCATTTCTTGTCTTTAATGATAATATCTGGGTTTTATTTTGTTTATTTGATGAAAATGAACAACAAGACACACCATGGAAACATTTTTGTTTGATTTGTGTCGAGTGAGAATTTCACCTAGAACCCTAAGGGGGGGGGTATGGGCACTTTTCATGGAAAAATGTGAAAAATTAAAATTTCTAAAAATGAAATAAATGCCTTCTATACACCTCAAACATTCACTCTATAATGGAAGATTGTTGTTTTTCGCAATATTTTTTGAAATTTGGGCTGTTTTACTAACATTAACACTTGCGCTGAGGTATCTTTTATGCTCATTTCCTGTCTTTAATGATTTATTCTGGGTTTTATTTTGTTTATTTGATGAAAATGAACAACAAGACACACCATGGAAACATTTTTGTTTGATTTGTGTCGAGTGAGAATTTCACCTAGAACCCTAAGGGGGGGTATTGGCACTTTTCATGGAAAAATGTGAAAAATTAAAATTTCTAAAAATGAAATAAATGCCTTCTATACACCTCAAACATTCACTCTATAATGGAAGATTATTGTTTTTCGCAATATTTTTTGAAATTTGGGCTCTTTTACTAACATTAACACTTGCGCTGAGGCATCTTTTAAGTTCATTTCTTGTCTTTAATGATTTATTCTGGGTTTAATTTTGGTTATTTGATGAAAATGAACAACAAGACACACCATGGAAACATTTTTGTTTGATTTGTGTCGAGTGAGAATTTCACCTAGAACCCTAAGGGGGGGGTATTGGCACTTTTCATGGAAAAATGTGAAAAATTAAAATTTCTGAAAATGAAATAAATGCCTTGTATACACCTCAAACATTCACTCTATAATGGAAGATTGTTGTTTTTCGCAATATTTTTTGAAATTTTGGCTCTTTTACTAACATTAACACTTGCGCTTAGGCATCTTTAATGCTCATTTCCTGCTTTAATGATTAACTCTGGGTTTTATTTTGTTTATTTGATGAAAATGAACAACAATACACACCATGGAAACATTTTTGTTTGATTTGTGTCGAGTGAGATTTTCACCTAGAACCCAAAGGGGGGGTATTGGCACTTTTCATGGAAAAATGTGAAAAATTAAAATTTCTAAAAATGAAATAAATGCCTTCTATACACCTCAAACATTTACTGTATAATGGAAGATTGTTGTTTTTCGCAATATTTTTTGAAATTTGGGCTCTTTTACTAACATTAACACTTGCGCTGAGGCATCTTTTAAGTTCATTTCTTGTCTTTAATGATTTATTCTCGGTTTAATTTTGGTTATTTGATGAAAATGAACAACAAGACACACCATGGAAACATTTTTGTTTGTTTTGTGTCGAGTGAGAATTTCACCTAGAACCCTAAGGGGGGGGTATTGGCACTTTTCATGGAGAAATACGAAAAATTAAAATTTCTAAAAATGAAATAAATGCCTTCTATACACCTCAAACATTCACTCTATAATGGAAGATTGTTGTTTTTCGCGATATTTTTTGAAATTTGGGCTCTTTTACTAACATTAACACTTGCGCTGAGGTATCTTTTATGCTCATTTCCTGTCTTTAATGATTTATTCTGGGTTTTATTTTGTTTATTTGATGAAAATGAACAACAATACACAACATGGAAACATTTTTGTTTGATTTGTGCCGAGTGAGAATTTCACCAAGAACCCAAAGGGGGGGGTATTGGCACTTTTCATGGAAAAATGTGAAAAATTAAAATTTCTAAAAATGAAATAAATGCCTTCTATACACCTCAAACATTTACTATATAATGGAAGATTGTTGTTTTTCGCAATATTTTTTGAAATTTGGGCTCTTTTACTAACATTAACACTTGCGCTGAGGCATCTTTTAAGCTCATTTCTTGTCTTTAATGATTTATTCTGGGTTTTATTTTGTTTATTTGGTGAAAATGAACAACAACACACACCATGGAAACATTTTTGTTTGATTTGTGCCGAGTGAGAATTTCACCAAGAACCCAAAGGGGGGGGTATTGGCACTTTTCATGGAAAAATGTGAAAAAAAAAAAATTTCTAAAAATGAAATAAATGCCTTCTATACACCTCAAACATTTACTCTATAATGGAAGATTGTTGTTTTTCGCTATATTTTTTGAAATTTGGGCTCTTTTACTAAAATTAACATTTGCGCTGAGGCATCTTTTAAGCTCATTTCTTGTCTTTAATGATTTATTCTGGGTTTTATTTTGTTTATTTGATGAAAATGAACAACAGTACACACCATGGAAACATTTTTGTTTGATATGTGTCGAGTGAGAATTTCACCTAGAACCCAAGGGGGGGGTATGGCACTTTTCATGGAAAAATGTGAAAAATTAAAATTTCTAAAAATGAAATAAATGCCTTCTATACACCTCAAACATTCACTCTATAATGGAAGATTGTTGTTTTCCGCAATATTTTTAGAAATTTGGGCTCTTTTACTACCATAAACACTTGCGCTGAGGCATCTTTTATGCTCATTTCTTGTCTTTAATGATTTATTCTGGGTTTTATTTTGTTTATTTGATGAAATTGAACAACAATACACACCATGGAAACATTTTTGTTTGATTTATATCGAGTGAGAATTTCACCTAGAACCCAAAGGGGGGGTATTGGCACTTTTCATGGAAAAATGTGAAAAATTAAAATTTCTAAAAATGAAATAAATGCCTTCTATACACCTCAAACATTCACTCTATAATGGAAGATTGTTGTTTTTCGCAATATTTTTAGAAATTTGGGCTCTTTTACTAACATAAACACTTGCGCTGAGGTATCTTTTATGCTCATTTCTTGTTTTCAATGATTTATTCTGGGTTTTATTTTGTTTATTTAAAGAAAATGAACAACAATACACACCATGGAAACATTTTTGTTTGTTTTGTGTCGAGTGAGAATTTCACCTAGAACCCAAAGGGGGGGGTATTGGCACTTTTCATGGAAAAATGTGAAAAATTAAAATTACTAAAAATGAAAAATAAATGCCTTCTATACACCTCAAACATTCACTCTATAATGGTAGATTGTTGTTTTTTGCAATATTTTTTGAAATTTGGGCTCTTTTACTAACATTAACACTTGCGCTTAGGCATCTTTTATGCTCATTTCCTGTGTTTAATGATTAACTCTGGGTTTCATTTTGTTTATTTGATGAAAATGAACAACAATACACACCATGGAAACATTTTTGTTTGTTTTGTGTCGAGTGAGAATTTCACCTAGAACCCAAAGGGGGGGGTATTGGCACTTTTCATGGAAAAATGTGAAAAATTAAAATTTCTAAAAATGAAATAAATGCCTTCTATACACCTCAAACATTCACTCTATAATGGAAGATTGTTGTTTTTAACAATATTTTTTGAAATTTGGGCTCTTTTACTAACATAAACACTTGCGGCGAGGCATCTTTTATGCTCATATCCTGTCTTTAATGATTTATTCTGGGTTTTATTTTGTTTATTTGATGAAAATGAACAACAATACACACCATGGAAACATTTTTGTTTGATTTGTGCCGAGTTAGAATTTCACCTAGAACCCAAAGGGGGGGGTATTTGCACTTTTCAAGGAAAAATGTGAAAAATTAAAATTTCTAAAAATGAAATAAATGCCTTCTATACACCTCAAACACTTACTGTATAATGGAAGATTGTTGTTTTTCGCAATATTTTTTTAAATTTGGGCTCTTTTACTAACATTAACACTTGCGCTGAGGCATCTTTTAAGTTCATTTCTTGTCTTTAATGATTTATTCTGGGTTTAATTTTGTTTATTTGATGAAAATGAACAACAAGACACACCATGGAAACATTTTTGTTTGATTTGTGCCGAGTGAGAATTTCACCAAGAACCCAAAGGGGGGGGTATTGGCACTTTTCATGGAAAAATTTGAAAAATTAAAATCTCTAAAAATGAAATAAATGCCTTCTATACACCTCAAACATTTACTCTATAAAGGAAGATTGTTGCTTTTCGCAATATTTTTTGAAATTTGGGCTCTTTTACTAACATTAACACTTGCGCTGAGGCATCTTTTAAGCTCATTTCTTGTCTTTAATGATTTATTCTGGGTTTAATTTTGTTTATTTGATGAAAATGAACAACAATACACACCATGGAAACATTTTTGTTTGATTTGTGTCGAGTGAGAATTTCACCTAGAACCCTAAGGGGGGGGTATTGGCACTTTTCATGGAAAAATGTGAAAAATTAAAATTTCTAAAAATGAAATAAATGCCTTCTATACACCTCAAACATTCACTCTATAATGGAAGATTGTTATTTTTCGCAATATTTTTTGAAATTTGGGCTCTTTTACTAACATTAACACTTGCGCTGAGGCATCTTTTAAGCTCATTTCTTGTCTTTAATAATTTATTCTGGGTTTTATTTTGTTTATTTGATGAAAATGAACAACAATACCCACCATGGAAACATTTTTGTTTGATTTGTATCGAGTGAGATTTTCACCTAGAACCCTAAGCGGGGGGTATTGGCACTTTCCATGGAAAAATGTGAAAAATTAAAATTTCTAAAAATGAAATAAATGCCTTCTATACACCTCAAACATTCACTCTATAATGAAAGATTGTTGTTTTTCGCAATATTTTTTGAAATTTGGGCTCTTTTACTAACATTAACACTTGCGCTGAGGTATCTTTTATGCTCATTTCCTGTCTTTAATGATTTATTCTGGGTTTTATTTTGTTTATTTGATGAAAATGAACAACAATACACACCATGGAAACATTTTTGTTTGATTTGTGCCGAGTGAGAATTTCACCAAGAACCCAAAGGGGGGGGTATTGGCACTTTTCATGGAAATATGTGAAAAATTAAAATTTCTAAAAATGAAATAAATGCCTTCTATACACCTCAAACATTCACTCTATAATGGAAGATTATTGTTTTTCGCAATATTTTTTGAAATTTGGGCTCTTTTACTAACATTAACACTTGTGCTGAGGTATCTCTTATGCTCATTTCTTGTCTTTAATGATTTATTCTGGGTTTAATTTTATTTATTTGATGAAAATGAACAACAATACACACCATGGAAACATTTTTGTTTGATTTGTGTCGAGTGAGAATTTCACCTAGAACCCAAAGGGGCACTTTTCATGGAGAAATGTGAAAAATTAAAATTTCTAAAAATGAAATAAATGCCTTCTATACACCTCAAACATTCACTCTATAATGGAAGATTGTTAATTTTCGCAATATTTTTTGAAATTTGGGCTCTTTTACTAACATTAACACTTGCGCTGAGGTATCTTTTATGCTCATTTCTTGTCTTTAATGATTTTTTCTGGGTTTTATTTTGTTTATTTGATGAAAATGACCAACAATACACACCATGGAAACATTTTTGTTTGATTTGTGCCGAGTGAGAATTTCACCAAGAACCCAAAGGGGGGGGTTATGGCACTTTTCATGGAAAAATGTGAAAAATTAAAATTTCTAAAAATGAAATAAATGCCTTCTATACACCTCAAACATTCACTCTATAATGGAAGATTATTGTTTTTCGCAATATTTTTTGAAATTTGGGCTCTTTTACTAACATTAACACTTGCGCTGAGGTATCTTTTATGCTCATTTCCTGTCTTTAATGATTTATTCTGGGTTTTATTTTGTTTATTTGATGAAAATGAACAACAATACACACCATGGAAACATTTTTGTTTGATTTGTGTCCAGTGAGATTTTCACCTAGAACCCAAAGGGGAGGTATTGGAACTTTTCTTGGAAAATGTAAAAAATTAAATTTTCTAAAAATGAAATAAATGCCTTCTATACACCTCAAACATTCACTCTTAAACTGAAAATTGTTGTTTTTCGATATATTTTTAGAAATTTGGGCTCTTTTAGTAACATTAAGACTTTCGCTGAAGCATCTTTTATGCTCATTTCTTGTATTTCAGTATTTATTCTGGGTTTTATTTTGTTTATTTGATGAAAATGAACAACAATACACACCATGGAAACTTTTTTGTTTGATTTGTGTCGAGTGAGAATTTCACCAAGAACCCAAAGGGGGGGGTATTGGCACTTTTCATGGAAAAATGTGAAAAAAAAAAAATTTCTAAAAATGAAATAAATGCCTTCTATACACCTCAAACATTTACTATATAATGGAAGATTGTTGTTTTTCGCTATATTTTTTGAAATTTGGGCTCTTTTACTAAAATTAACATTTGCGCTGAGGCATCTTTTAAGCTCATTTCTTGTCTTTAATGATTTATTCTGGGTTTTATTTTGTTTATTTGATGAAAATGAACAACAGTACACACCATGGAAACATTTTTGTTTGATATGTGTCGAGTGAGAATTTCACCTAGAACCCAAGGGGGGGGTATGGCACTTTTCATGGAAAAATGTGAAAAATTAAAATTTCTAAAAATGAAATAAATGCCTTCTATACACCTCAAACATTCACTCTATAATGGAAGATTGTTGTTTTCCGCAATATTTTTAGAAATTTGGGCTCTTTTACTACCATAAACACTTGCGCTGAGGCATCTTTTATGCTCATTTCTTGTCTTTAATGATTTATTCTGGGTTTTATTTTGTTTATTTGATGAAATTGAACAACAATACACACCATGGAAACATTTTTGTTTGATTTATATCGAGTGAGAATTTCACCTAGAACCCAAAGGGGGGGTATTGGCACTTTTCATGGAAAAATGTGAAAAATTAAAATTTCTAAAAATGAAATAAATGCCTTCTATACACCTCAAACATTCACTCTATAATGGAAGATTGTTGTTTTTCGCAATATTTTTAGAAATTTGGGCTCTTTTACTAACATAAACACTTGCGCTGAGGTATCTTTTATGCTCATTTCTTGTTTTCAATGATTTATTCTGGGTTTTATTTTGTTTATTTAAAGAAAATGAACAACAATACACACCATGGAAACATTTTTGTTTGTTTTGTGTCGAGTGAGAATTTCACCTAGAACCCAAAGGGGGGGGTATTGGCACTTTTCATGGAAAAATGTGAAAAATTAAAATTACTAAAAATGAAAAATAAATGCCTTCTATACACCTCAAACATTCACTCTATAATGGTAGATTGTTGTTTTTTGCAATATTTTTTGAAATTTGGGCTCTTTTACTAACATTAACACTTGCGCTTAGGCATCTTTTATGCTCATTTCCTGTGTTTAATGATTAACTCTGGGTTTCATTTTGTTTATTTGATGAAAATGAACAACAATACACACCATGGAAACATTTTTGTTTGTTTTGTGTCGAGTGAGAATTTCACCTAGAACCCAAAGGGGGGGGTATTGGCACTTTTCATGGAAAAATGTGAAAAATTAAAATTTCTAAAAATGAAATAAATGCCTTCTATACACCTCAAACATTCACTCTATAATGGAAGATTGTTGTTTTTAACAATATTTTTTGAAATTTGGGCTCTTTTACTAACATAAACACTTGCGGCGAGGCATCTTTTATGCTCATATCCTGTCTTTAATGATTTATTCTGGGTTTTATTTTGTTTATTTGATGAAAATGAACAACAATACACACCATGGAAACATTTTTGTTTGATTTGTGCCGAGTGAGAATTTCACCAAGAACCCAAAGGGGGGGGTATTGGCACTTTTCATGGAAAAATTTGAAAAATTAAAATCTCTAAAAATGAAATAAATGCCTTCTATACACCTCAAACATTTACTCTATAAAGGAAGATTGTTGCTTTTCGCAATATTTTTTGAAATTTGGGCTCTTTTACTAACATTAACACTTGCGCTGAGGCATCTTTTAAGCTCATTTCTTGTCTTTAATGATTTATTCTGGGTTTAATTTTGTTTATTTGATGAAAATGAACAACAATACACACCATGGAAACATTTTTGTTTGATTTGTGTCGAGTGAGAATTTCACCTAGAACCCTAAGGGGGGGGTATTGGCACTTTTCATGGAAAAATGTGAAAAATTAAAATTTCTAAAAATGAAATAAATGCCTTCTATACACCTCAAACATTCACTCTATAATGGAAGATTGTTATTTTTCGCAATATTTTTTGAAATTTGGGCTCTTTTACTAACATTAACACTTGCGCTGAGGCATCTTTTAAGCTCATTTCTTGTCTTTAATAATTTATTCTGGGTTTTATTTTGTTTATTTGATGAAAATGAACAACAATACCCACCATGGAAACATTTTTGTTTGATTTGTATCGAGTGAGATTTTCACCTAGAACCCTAAGCGGGGGGTATTGGCACTTTCCATGGAAAAAATGTGAAAAATTAAAATTTCTAAAAATGAAATAAATGCCTTCTATACACCTCAAACATTCACTCTATAATGAAAGATTGTTGTTTTTCGCAATATTTTTTGAAATTTGGGCTCTTTTACTAACATTAACACTTGCGCTGAGGTATCTTTTATGCTCATTTCCTGTCTTTAATGATTTATTCTGGGTTTTATTTTGTTTATTTGATGAAAATGAACAACAATACACACCATGGAAACATTTTTGTTTGATTTGTGCCGAGTGAGAATTTCACCAAGAACCCAAAGGGGGGGGTATTGGCACTTTTCATGGAAATATGTGAAAAATTAAAATTTCTAAAAATGAAATAAATGCCTTCTATACACCTCAAACATTCACTCTATAATGGAAGATTATTGTTTTTCGCAATATTTTTGAAATTTGGGCTCTTTTACTAACATTAACACTTGTGCTGAGGTATCTCTTATGCTCATTTCTTGTCTTTAATGATTTATTCTGGGTTTAATTTTATTTATTTGATGAAAATGAACAACAATACACACCATGGAAACATTTTTGTTTGATTTGTGTCGAGTGAGAATTTCACCTAGAACCCAAAGGGGCACTTTTCATGGAGAAATGTGAAAAATTAAAATTTCTAAAAATGAAATAAATGCCTTCTATACACCTCAAACATTCACTCTATAATGGAAGATTGTTAATTTTCGCAATATTTTTTGAAATTTGGGCTCTTTTACTAACATTAACACTTGCGCTGAGGTATCTTTTATGCTCATTTCTTGTCTTTAATGATTTTTTCTGGGTTTTATTTTGTTTATTTGATGAAAATGACCAACAATACACACCATGGAAACATTTTTGTTTGATTTGTGCCGAGTGAGAATTTCACCAAGAACCCAAAGGGGGGGGTTATGGCACTTTTCATGGAAAAATGTGAAAAATTAAAATTTCTAAAAATGAAATAAATGCCTTCTATACACCTCAAACATTCACTCTATAATGGAAGATTATTGTTTTTCGCAATATTTTTTGAAATTTGGGCTCTTTTACTAACATTAACACTTGCGCTGAGGTATCTTTTATGCTCATTTCCTGTCTTTAATGATTTATTCTGGGTTTTATTTGTTTATTTGATGAAAATGAACAACAATACACACCATGGAAACATTTTTGTTTGATTTGTGTCCAGTGAGATTTTCACCTAGAACCCAAAGGGGAGGTATTGGAACTTTTCTTGGAAAATGTAAAAAATTAAATTTTCTAAAAATGAAATAAATGCCTTCTATACACCTCAAACATTCACTCTTAAACTGAAAATTGTTGTTTTTCGATATATTTTAGAAATTTGGGCTCTTTAGTAACATTAAGACTTTCGCTGAAGCATCTTTTATGCTCATTTCTTGTATTTCAGTATTTATTCTGGGTTTTATTTTGTTTATTTGATGAAAATGAACAACAATACACACCATGGAAACTTTTTTGTTTGATTTGTGTCGAGTGAGATTTTCACCTAGAACCCAAACGGGGGGGTATTGGCACTTTTCATGAAAAATGTGAAAAATTAAATTTTCTAAAATTGAAATAAATGCCTTCTATGCACCTCAAACATTCACTCTTAAACAGAAGATTGTGGTTTTTCGCAATATTTTTAGAAATTTGGGCTCTTATAGTAAGAATAACACTTGCGCTTAAGCATCTTTTATGCTCATTTCTTGTCTTTCAGGATTTATTCTGGGTTTAATTTTATTTATTTGATGAAAATGAACAACAATACACACCATGGAAACATTTTTGTTTGATTTGTGTCGAGTGAGATTTTCACCTTGAACCCAAATTGGCATATTGGGGTATTGGCACTTTTCATGGAAAAATGTGAAAAATTAAAATTTCTAAAAATGAAATAAATGCCTTCTATACACCTCAAACATTCACTCTATAATGGAAGATTATTGTTTTCTTCGCAATATTTTTTGAAATTTGGGCTCTTTTACTAACATTAACACTTGTGCTGAGGTATCTTTATGCTCATTTCTTGTCTTTAATGATTTATTCTGGGTTTAATTTTGTTTATTTGATGAAAATGAACAACAATACACACCATGGAAACATTTTTGTTTGATTTGTGTCGAGTGAGAATTTCGCCTAGAACCCAAAGGGGGGGGTATTGGCACTTTTTATGGAGAAATGTGAAAAATTAAAATTTCTAAAATGAAATAAATGCCTTCTATACACCTCAAACATTCACTCTATAATGGAAGATTGTTGTTTTTCGCAATATTTTTTGAAATTTGGGCTCTTTTACTAACATTAACACTTGCGCTGAGTATCTTTTATGCTCATTTCTTGTCTTTAATGATATATTCTGGGTTTTATTTTGTTTATTTGATGAAAATGAACAACAAGACACACCATGGAAACATTTTTGTTTGATTTGTGCCGAGTGAGAATTTCACCAAGAACCCAAAGGAGGGGGTTTTGGCACTTTTCATGGAAAAATGTGAAAAATTAAAATTTCTAAAAATGAAATAAATGCCTTCTATACACCTCAAACATTCACTCTATAATGGAAGATTGTTGTTTTTCGCAATATTTTTTGAAATTTGGGCTCTTTACTAACATAAACACTTGCGCTGAGGCATCTTTTAAGCTCATTTCTTGTCTTTAATGATTTATTCTGGGTTTTATTTTGTTTATTTGATGAAAATGAACAACAATACACACCATGGAAACATTTTTGTTTGATTTGTGTCGAGTGAGATTTTCACCTAGAACCCCTAGGGGGGGTATTGGCACTTTTCATGGAAAAATGTGAAAAATTAAAATTTCTAAAAATGAAATAAATGCCTTCTATACACCTCAAACATTCACTCTATAATGGAAGATTGTTGTTTTTCGCAATATTTTTTGAAATTTGGGCTCTTTACTAACATTAACACTTGTGCTGAGGCATCTTTTATGCTCATTTCTTGTCTTTAATGATTTATTCTGGGTTTTATTTTGTTTATTTGATGAAAATGACCAACAATACACACCATGGAAACATTTTTGTTTGATTTGTGCCGAGGGAGAATTTCACCAAGAACCCAAAGGGGGGGGGTATTGGCACTTTTCATGGAAAAATGTGAAAATTTAAAATTTCTAAAAATGAAATAAATGCCTTCTATACACCTCAAACATTCACTCTATAATGGAAGATTATTGTTTTTCGCAATATTTTTTGAAATTTGGGCTCTTTTACTAACATTAACACTTGCGCTGACCATCTTTAAGTTCATTTCTTGTCTTTAATGATTTATTCTGGGTTTAATTTTGTTATTTGATGAAAATGAACAACAAGACACACCATGGAAACATTTTTGTTTGATTTGTGTCGAGTGAGAATTTCACCTAGAACCCTAAGGGGGGGTATTGGCACTTTTCATGAAAAATGTGAAAATTAAAATTTCTAAAAATGAAATAAATGCCTTGTATACACCTCAAACATTCACTCTATAATGGAAGATTGTTGTTTTTCGCAATATTTTTTGAAATTTGGGCTCTTTTACTAACATTAACACTTGTGCTGAGGTATCTTTTATACTCATTTCTTGTCTTTAATGATTTATTCTGGTTTAATTTTGTTTATTTGATGAAAATGAACAACAATACACACCATGGAAACATTTTTGTTTGATTTGTGTCGAGTGAGAATTTCTTCTAGAACCCAAAGGGGGGGTATTGGCACTTTTCATGGAGAAATGTGAAAAGTTAAAATTTCTAAAAATGAAATAAATGCCTTCTATACACCTCAAACATTCACTCTATAAAGGAAGATTGTTGTTTTTCGCAATATTTTTTGAAATTTGGGCTCTTTTACTAACATTAACACTTGCGCTGAGGTATCTTTTATGCTCATTTCTTGTCTTTAATGATTTATTCTGGGTTTTATTTTGTTTATTTGATGAAAATGAACATTAATACACACCATTGAAACATTTTTGTTTGATTTTTGTCGAGGTTGATTTTCGTGTAGAACCCTAAGGGAGGGCACTTTTCATGGAAAAATAAGAAAAATTAAAATTTCTAAAAATGAAATAAATGCCTTGTATACACCTCAAACATTCACTCTATAATGGAAGATTGTTGTTTTTCGCAATATTTTTTGAAATTTGGGCTCTTTTACTGACATTAACACTTGCGCTTAGGCATCTTTTATGCTCATTTCCTGCTTTAATGATTAACTCTGGGTTTTATTTTGTTTATTTGATGAAAATGAACAACAATACACACCATGGAAACATTTTTGTTTGATTTGTGTCGAATGAGATTTTCACCTAGAACCCAAAGGGGGGGGTATTGGCACTTTTCATGGAAAAATGTGAAAAATTAAAATTTCTAAAAATGAAATAAATGCCTTCTATACACCTCAAACATTTACTGTATAATGGAAGATTGTTGTTTTTCGCAATATTTTTTGAAATTTGGGCTCTTTTACTAACATTAACACTTGCGCTGAGGCATCGTTTAAGTTCATTTCTTGTCTTTAATGATTTATTCTGGGTTTAATTTTGGTTATTTGATGAAAATGAACAACAAGACACACCATGGAAACATTTTTGTTTGATTTGTGTCGAGTGAGAATTTCACCTAGAACCCTAAGGGTATTGGCACTTTTCATGGAAAAATGTGAAAAATTAAAATTTCTAAAAATGAAATAAATGCCTTCTATACACCTCAAACATTTCCTCTATAATGGAAGATTGTTGTTTTTCCCAATATTTTTTTAAATTTGGGCTCTTTTTCTAACATTAACACTTGCGCTGAGGCATCATTTATGCTCATTTCCTGTCTTTAATGATTTATTCTGGGTTTTATTTTGTTTATTTGATGAAAATGACCAACAATACACACCATGGAAACATTTTGTTTGATTTGAGTCGAGTGAGAATTTCATGCTAGAACCCAAAGGGGGGGGTATTGGCACTTTTCATGGAGAAATGTGAAAAATTAAAATTTCTAAAAATGAAATAAATGCCTTGTGTACACCTCAAACATTCACTCTATAATGGAAGATTGTTGTTTTTCGCAAAATTTTTAGAAATTTGGGCTCTTTTACTAACATTAACACTTGCGCTGAGGCATCTTTTATGCTCATTTCTTGTCTTTAATGATAATATCTGGGTTTTATTTTGTTTATTTGATGAAAATGAACAACCAGACACACCATGGAAACATTTTTGTTTGATTTGTGTCGAGTGAGAATTTCACCTAGAACCCTAAGGGGGGGGTATGGGCACTTTTCATGGAAAAATGTGAAAAATTAAAATTTCTAAAAATGAAATAAATGCCTTCTATACACCTCAAACTATCACTCTATAATGGAAGATTGTTGTTTTTCGCAATATTTTTTGAAATTTGGGCTCTTTTACTAACATTAACACTTGCGCTGAGGTATCTTTTATGCTCATTTCCTGTCTTTAATGATTTATTCTGGGTTTTATTTTGTTTATTTGATGAAAATGAACAACAATACACACCATGGAAACATTTTTGTTTGATTTGTGCCGAGGGAGAATTTCACCAAGAACCCAAAGGGGGGGGTATTGGCACTTTTCATGGAAAAATGTGAAAAATTAAAATTTCTAAAAATGAAATAAATGCCTTCTATACACCTCAAACATTCACTCTATAATGGAAGATTATTGTTTTTCGCAATATTTTTTGAAATTTGGGCTCTTTTACTAACATTAACACTTGCGCTGAGCCATCTTTTAAGTTCATTTCTTGTCTTTAATGATTTATTCTGGGTTTAATTTTGGTTATTTGATGAAAATGAACAACAAGACACAACGTGGAAACATTTTTGTTTGATTTGTGTCGAGTGAGATTTTCACCTAGAACCCTAAGGGGGGGTATTGGCACTTCTCATGGAAAAATGTGAAAAATTAAAATTTCTAAAAATGAAATAAATGCCTTGTATACACCTCAAACATTCACTCTATAATGGAAGATTGTTGTTTTTCGCAATATTTTTTGAAATTTTGGCTCTTTTACTAACATTAACACTTGCGCTTAGGCATCTTTAATGCTCATTTCCTGCTTTAATGATTAACTCTGGGTTTTATTTTGTTTATTTGATGAAAATGAACAACAATACACACCATGGAAACATTTTTGTTTGATTTGTGTCGAGTGAGATTTTCACCTAGAACCCAAAGGGGGGGGTATTGGCACTTTTCATGGAAAAATGTGAAAAATTAAAATTTCTAAAAATGAAATAAATGCCTTCTATACACCTCAAACATTTACTGTATAATGGAAGATTGTTGTTTTTCGCAATATTTTTTGAAATTTGGGCTCTTTTACTAACATTAACACTTGCGCTGAGGCATCTTTTAAGTTCATTTCTTGTCTTTAATGATTTATTCTGAGTTTAATTTTGGTTATTTGATGAAAATGAACAACAAGACACACCATGGAAACATTTTTGATTTGTGTCGAGTGAGAATTTCACCTAGAACCCAAAGGGGGGGGTATTGGCACTTTTCATGGAGAAATGTGAAAAATTAAAATTTCTAAAAATGAAATAAATGCCTTGTGTACACCTCAAACATTCACTCTATAATGGAAGATTGTTGTTTTTCGCAATATTTTTAGAAATTTGGGCTCTTTTACTAACATTAACACTTGCGCTGAGGCATCTTTTATGCTCATTTCTTGTCTTTAATGATATATTCTGGGTTTTATTTTGTTTATTTGATGAAAATGAACAACAAGACACACAATGGAAACATTTTTGTTTGATTTGTGTCGAGTAAAAATTTCACCTAGAACCCTAAGGGAGGGGGTATTGGCACTTTTCATGGAAAAATGTGAAAATTTAAAATTTCTAAAAATGAAATAAATGCCTTCTATACACCTCAAACATTCACTCTATAATGGAAGATTGTTGTTTTTCGCAATATTTTTTGAAATTTGGGCTCTTTTACTAACATTAACACTTGCGCTGAGGCATCTTTTATGCTCATTTCCTGTCTTTAATGATTTATTCTGGGTTTTATTTTGTTTATTTGATGAAAATGAACAACAATACACAACATGGAAACATTTTTGTTTGTTTTGTGCCGAGTGAGAATTTCACCAAGAACCCAAAGGGGGGGGTATTGGCACTTTTCATGGAAAAATGTGAAAAATTAAAATTTCTAAAAATGAAATAAATGCCTTCTATACACCTCAAACATTCACTCTATAATGGAAGATTATTGTTTTTCGCAATATTTTTTGAAATTTGGGCTCTTTTACTAACATTAACACTTGTGCTGAGGTATCTTTTATGCTCATTTCTTGTCTTTAATGATTTATTCTGGGTTTAATTTTGTTTATTTGATGAAAATGAACAACAATACACACCATGGAAACATTTTTGTTTGAAATGTGTCGAGTGAGAATTTCACCTAGAACCCAAAGGGGGGGGTATTGGCACTTTTCATGGAAAAATGTGAAAAATTAAAATTTCTAAAAATGAAATAAATGCCTTCTATACACCTCAAACATTCACTCTATAATGGAAGATTGTGGTTTTTTCGCAATATTTTTTGAAATTTGGGCTCTTTGACTAACATTAACACTTGCGGCGAGGCATCTTTTATGCTCATTTCCTGTCTTTAATGATTAACTCTGGGTTTTATTTTGTTTATTTAAAGAAAATGAACAACAATACACACCATGGAAACATTTTTGTTTGTTTTGTGTCGAGTGAGAATTTCACCTAGAACCCAAAGGGGGGGTATTGGCACTTTTCATGGAAAAATGTGAAAAATTAAAATTTCTAAAAATGAAATAAATGCCTTGTATACACCTCAAACATTCACTCTATAATGGAAGATTGTTGTTTTTCGCAATATTTTTTGAAATTTGGGCTCTTTTACTAACATTAACACTTGCGCTTATGCATATTTTATGCTCATTTCCTGCTTTAATGATTAACTCTTGGTTTTATTTTGTTTAATTGATGAAAATGAACAACAATACACACCATGGAAACATTTTTGTTTGATTTGTGTCGAGTGAGATTTTCACCTAGAACCCAAAGGGGGGGGTATTGGCACTTTTCATGGAAAAATGTGAAAAATTAAAATTTCTAAAAATGAAATAAATGCCTTCTATACACCTCAAACATTTACTGTATAATGGAAGATTGTTGTTTTTCGCAATATTTTTTGAAATTTGGGCTCTTTAACTAACATTAACACTTGCGCTGAGGCATCGTTTAAGTTCATTTCTTGTCTTTAATGATTTATTCTGGGTTTAATTTTGGTTATTTGATGAAAATGAACAACAAGACACACCATGGAAACATTTTTGTTTGATTTGTGTCGAGTGAGAATTTCACCTAGAACCCTAAGGGTATTGGCACTTTTCATGGAAAAATGTGAAAAATTAAAATTTCTAAAAATGAAATAAATGCCTTCTATACACCTCAAACATTTCCTCTATAATGGAAGATTGTTGTTTTTCCCAATATTTTTTTAAATTTGGGCTCTTTTTCTAACATTAACACTTGCGCTGAGGCATCTTTTATGCTCATTTCTTGTCTTTAATGATTTATTCTGGGTTTTATTTTGTTTATTTGATGAAAATGACCAACAATACACACCATGGAAACATTTTGTTTGATTTGAGTCGAGTGAGAATTTCACCTAGAACCCAAAGGGGGGGGTATTGGCACTTTTCATGGAGAAATGTGAAAAATTAAAATTTCTAAAAATGAAATAAATGCCTTGTGTACACCTCAAACATTCACTCTATAATGGAAGATTGTTGTTTTTCGCAATATTTTTAGAAATTTGGGCTCTTTTACTAACATTAACACTTGCGCTGAGGCATCTTTTATGCTCATTTCTTGTCTTTAATGATAATATCTGGGTTTTATTTTGTTTATTTGATGAAAATGAACAACAAGACGCACCATGGAAACATTTTTGTTTGATTTGTGTCGAGTGAGAATTTCACCTAGAACCCTAAGGGGGGGGTATGGGCACTTTTCATGGAAAAATGTGAAAAATTAAAATTTCTAAAAATGAAATAAATGCCTTCTATACACCTCAAACATTCACTCTATAATGGAAGATTGTTGTTTTTCGCAATATTTTTTGAAATTTGGGCTCTTTTACTAACATTAACACTTGCGCTGAGGCATCTTTTATGCTCATTTCCTGTCTTTAATGATTTATTCTGGGTTTTATTTTGTTTATTTGATGAAAATGAACAACAATACACACCATGGAAACATTTTTGTTTGATTTTTGCCGAGGGAGAATTTCACCAAGAACCCAAAGGGGGGGTATTGGCACTTTTCATGGAAAAATGTGAAAATTTAAAATTTCTAAAAATGAAATAAATGCCTTCTATACACCTCAAACTTTCACTCTATAATGGAAGATTATTGTTTTTCGCAATATTTTTTGAAATTTGGGCTCTTTTACTAACATTAACACTTGCGCTGAGGCATCTTTTAAGTTCATTTCTTGTCTTTAATGATTTATTCTGGGTTTAATTTTGGTTATTTGATGAAAATGAACAACAAGACACACCATGGAAACATTTTTGTTTGATTTGTGTCGAGTGAGAATTTCACCTAGAACCCTAAGGGGGGGGTATTGGCACTTTTCATGGAAAAATGTGAAAAATTAAAATTTCTAAAAATGAAATAAATGCCTTGTATACACCTCAAACATTCACTCTATAATGGAAGATTGTTGTTTTTCGCAATATTTTTTGAAATTTTGGCTCTTTTACTAACATTAACACTTGCGCTTAGGCATCTTTAATGCTCATTTCCTGCTTTAATGATTAACTCTGGGTTTTATTTTGTTTATTTGATGAAAATGAACAACAATACACACCATGGAAACATTTTTGTTTGATTTGTGTCGAGTGAGATTTTCACCTAGAACCCAAAGGGGGGGGGGTATTGGCACTTTTCATGGAAAAATGTGAAAAATTAAAATTTCTAAAAATGAAATAAATGCCTTCTATACACCTCAAACATTTACTGTATAATGGAAGATTGTTGTTTTTCGCAATATTTTTTGAAATTTGGGCTCTTTTACTAACATTAACACTTGCGCTGAGGCATCTTTTAAGTTCATTTCTTGTCTTTAATGATTTATTCTGGGTTTTATTTTGTTTATTTGGTGAAAATGAACAACAACACACACCATGGAAACATTTTTGTTTGATTTGTGCCGAGTGAGAATTTCACCAAGAACCCAAAGGTGGGGGTTTTGGCACTTTTCATGGAAAAATGTGAAAAAAAAAAATTTCTAAAAATGAAATAAATGCCTTCTATACACCTCAAACATTTACTCTATAATGGAAGATTGTTGTTTTTCGCAATATTTTTTGAAATTTGGGCTCTTTAACTAACATTAACACTTGCGCTGAGGCATCGTTTAAGTTCATTTCTTGTCTTTAATGATTTATTCTGGGTTTAATTTTGGTTATTTGATGAAAATGAACAACAAGACACACCATGGAAACATTTTTGTTTGATTTGTGTCGAGTGAGAATTTCACCTAGAACCCTAAGGGTATTGGCACTTTTCATGGAAAAATGTGAAAAATTAAAATTTCTAAAAATGAAATAAATGCCTTCTATACACCTCAAACATTTCCTCTATAATGGAAGATTGTTGTTTTTCCCAATATTTTTTTAAATTTGGGCTCTTTTTCTAACATTAACACTTGCGCTGAGGCATCTTTTATGCTCATTTCTTGTCTTTAATGATTTATTCTGGGTTTTATTTTGTTTATTTGATGAAAATGACCAACAATACACACCATGGAAACATTTTGTTTGATTTGAGTCGAGTGAGAATTTCACCTAGAACCCAAAGGGGGGGGTATTGGCACTTTTCATGGAGAAATGTGAAAAATTAAAATTTCTAAAAATGAAATAAATGCCTTGTGTACACCTCAAACATTCACTCTATAATGGAAGATTGTTGTTTTTCGCAATATTTTTAGAAATTTGGGCTCTTTTACTAACATTAACACTTGCGCTGAGGCATCTTTTATGCTCATTTCTTGTCTTTAATGATAATATCTGGGTTTTATTTTGTTTATTTGATGAAAATGAACAACAAGACGCACCATGGAAACATTTTTGTTTGATTTGTGTCGAGTGAGAATTTCACCTAGAACCCTAAGGGGGGGGTATGGGCACTTTTCATGGAAAAATGTGAAAAATTAAAATTTCTAAAAATGAAATAAATGCCTTCTATACACCTCAAACATTCACTCTATAATGGAAGATTGTTGTTTTTCGCAATATTTTTTGAAATTTGGGCTCTTTTACTAACATTAACACTTGCGCTGAGGTATCTTTTATGCTCATTTCCTGTCTTTAATGATTTATTCTGGGTTTTATTTTGTTTATTTGATGAAAATGAACAACAATACACACCATGGAAACATTTTTGTTTGATTTTTGCCGAGGGAGAATTTCACCAAGAACCCAAAGGGGGGGTATTGGCACTTTTCATGGAAAAATGTGAAAATTTAAAATTTCTAAAAATGAAATAAATGCCTTCTATACACCTCAAACTTTCACTCTATAATGGAAGATTATTGTTTTTCGCAATATTTTTTGAAATTTGGGCTCTTTTACTAACATTAACACTTGCGCTGAGGCATCTTTTAAGTTCATTTCTTGTCTTTAATGATTTATTCTGGGTTTAATTTTGGTTATTTGATGAAAATGAACAACAAGACACACCATGGAAACATTTTTGTTTGATTTGTGTCGAGTGAGAATTTCACCTAGAACCCTAAGGGGGGGGTATTGGCACTTTTCATGGAAAAATGTGAAAAATTAAAATTTCTAAAAATGAAATAAATGCCTTGTATACACCTCAAACATTCACTCTATAATGGAAGATTGTTGTTTTTCGCAATATTTTTTGAAATTTTGGCTCTTTTACTAACATTAACACTTGCGCTTAGGCATCTTTAATGCTCATTTCCTGCTTTAATGATTAACTCTGGGTTTTATTTTGTTTATTTGATGAAAATGAACAACAATACACACCATGGAAACATTTTTGTTTGATTTGTGTCGAGTGAGATTTTCACCTAGAACCCAAAGGGGGGGGTATTGGCACTTTTCATGGAAAAATGTGAAAAATTAAAATTTCTAAAAATGAAATAAATGCCTTCTATACACCTCAAACATTTACTGTATAATGGAAGATTGTTGTTTTTCGCAATATTTTTTGAAATTTGGGCTCTTTTACTAACATTAACACTTGCGCTGAGGCATCTTTTAAGCTCATTTCTTGTCTTTAATGATTTATTCTGGGTTTTATTTTGTTTATTTGGTGAAAATGAACAACAACACACACCATGGAAACATTTTTGTTTGATTTGTGCCGAGTGAGAATTTCACCAAGAACCCAAAGGTGGGGGTTTTGGCACTTTTCATGGAAAAATGTGAAAAAAAAAATTTCTAAAAATGAAATAAATGCCTTCTATACACCTCAAACATTTACTCTATAATGGAAGATTGTTGTTTTTCGCTATATTTTTTGTAATTTGGGCTCTTTTAATAAAATTAACACTTGCGCTGAGGCATCTTTTAAGCTCATTTCTTGTCTTTAATGATTTATTCTGGGTTTTATTTTGTTTATTTGATGAAAATGAACAACAGTACACACCATGGAAACATTTTTGTTTGATATGTGTCGAGTGAGAATTTCACCTAGAACCCAAGGGGGGGGTATGGCACTTTTCATGGAAAAATGTGAAAAATTAAAATTTCTAAAAATGAAATAAATGCCTTCTATACACCTCAAACATTCACTCTATAATGGAAGATTGTTGTTTTCCGCAATATTTTTAGAAATTTGGGCTCTTTTACTACCATAAACACTTGCGCTGAGGCATCTTTTATGCTCATTTCTTGTCTTTAATGATTTATTCTGGGTTTTATTTTGTTTATTTGATGAAATTGAACAACAATACTCACCATGGAAACATTTTTGTTTGATTTATATCGAGTGAGAATTTCACCTAGAACCCTAAGGGGGGGGTATTGGCACTTTTCATGGAAAAATGTGAAAAATTAAAATTTCTAAAAATGAAATAAATGCCTTCTATACACCTCAAACATTCACTCTATAATGGAAGATTGTTGTTTTTCGCAATATTTTTTGAAATTTGGGCTCTTTAACTAACATTAACACTTGCGCTGAGGCATCGTTTAAGTTCATTTCTTGTCTTTAATGATTTATTCTGGGTTTTATTTTGTTTATTTGATGAAAATGAACAACAGTACACACCATGGAAACATTTTTGTTTGATATGTGTCGAGTGAGAATTTCACCTAGAACCCAAGGGGGGGGGTATGGCACTTTTCATGGAAAAATGTGAAAAATTAAAATTTCTAAAAATGAAATAAATGCCTTCTATACACCTCAAACATTCACTCTATAATGGAAGATTGTTGTTTTTCGCAATATTTTTAGAAATTTGGGCTCTTTTACTAACATTAACACTTGCGCTGAGGCATCTTTTATGCTCATTTCTTGTCTTTAATGATAATATCTGGGTTTTATTTTGTTTATTTGATGAAAATGAACAACAAGACACACCATGGAAACATTTTTGTTTGATTTGTGTCGAGTGAGAATTTCACCTAGAACCCTAAGGGGGGGGTATTGGCACTTTTCATGGAAAAATGTGAAAAATTAAAATTTCTAAAAATGAAATAAATGCCTTCTATACACCTCAAACATTCACTCTATAATGGAAGATTGTTGTTTTTCGCAATATTTTTTGAAATTTGGGCTCTTTTACTAACATTAACACTTGCGCTTAGGCATATTTTATGCTCATTTCCTGCTTTAATGATTAACTCTGGGTTTTATTTTGTTTAATTGATGAAAATGAACAACAATACACACCATGGAAACATTTTTGTTTGATTTGTGTCGAGTGAGATTTTCACCTAGAACCCAAAGGGGGGGGTATTGGCACTTTTCATGGAAAAATGTGAAAAATTAAAATTTCTAAAAATGAAATAAATGCCTTCTATACACCTCAAGCATTTACTGTATAATGGAAGATTGTTGTTTTTCGCAATATTTTTTGAAATTTGGGCTCTTTAACTAACATTAACACTTGCGCTGAGGCATCGTTTAAGTTCATTTCTTGTCTTTAATGATTTATTCTGGGTTTAATTTTGGTTATTTGATGAAAATGAACAACAAGACACACCATGGAAACATTTTTGTTTGATTTGTGTCGAGTGAGAATTTCACCTAGAACCCTAAGGGTATTGGCACTTTTCATGGAAAAATGTGAAAAATTAAAATTTCTAAAAATGAAATAAATGCCTTCTATACACCTCAAACATTCACTCTATAATGGAAGATTGTTGTTTTTCCCAATATTTTTTTAAATTTGGGCTCTTTTTCTAACATTAACACTTGCGCTGAGGCATCTTTTATGCTCATTTCCTGTCTTTAATGATTTATTCTGGGTTTTATTTTGTTTATTTGATGAAAATGAACAACAATACACAACATGGAAACATTTTTGTTTGATTTGTGCCGAGTGAGAATTTCACCAAGAACCCAAAGGGGGGGGTATTGGCACTTTTCATGGAAAAATGTGAAAAATTAAAATTTCTAAAAATGAAATAAATGCCTTCTATACACCTCAAACATTTACTGTATAATGGAAGATTGTTGTTTTTCGCAATATTTTTTGAAATTTGGGCTCTTTTACTAACATTAACACTTGCGCTGAGGCATCTTTTAAGCTCATTTCTTGTCTTTAATGATTTATTCTGGGTTTTATTTTGTTTATTTGGTGAAAATGAACAACAACACACACCATGGAAACATTTTTGTTTGATTTGTGCCGAGTGAGAATTTCACCAAGAACCCAAAGGGGGGGGTATTGGCACTTTTCATGGAAAAATGTGAAAAAAAAAAATTTCTAAAAATGAAATAAATGCCTTCTATACACCTCAAACATTTACTCTATAATGGAAGATTGTTGTTTTTCGCTATATTTTTTGTAATTTGGGCTCTTTTAATAAAATTAACACTTGCGCTGAGACATCTTTTAAGCTCATTTCTTGTCTTTAATGATTTATTCTGGGTTTTATTTTGTTTATTTGATGAAAATGAACAACAGTACACACCATGGAAACATTTTTGTTTGTTATGTGTCGAGTGAGAATTTCACCTAGAACCCAAGGGGGGGGTATGGCACTTTTCATGGAAAAATGTGAAAAATTAAAATTTCTAAAAATGAAATAAATGCCTTCTATACACCTCAAACATTCACTCTATAATGGAAGATTGTTGTTTTCCGCAATATTTTTAGAAATTTGGGCTCTTTTACTACCATAAACACTTGCGCTGAGGCATCTTTTATGCTCATTTCTTGTCTTTAATGATTTATTCTGGGTTTTATTTTGTTTATTTGATGAAATTGAACAACAATACTCACCATGGAAACATTTTTGTTTGATTTATATCGAGTGAGAATTTCACCTAGAACCCAAAGGGGGGGTATTGGCACTTTTCATGGAAAAATGTGAAAAATTAAAATTTCTAAAAATGAAATAAATGCCTTCTATACACCTCAAACATTCACTCTATAATGGAAGATTGTTGTTTTTCGCAATATTTTTTGAAATTTGGGCTCTTTTACTAACATTAACACTTGCGCTTAGGCATATTTTATGCTCATTTCCTGCTTTAATGATTAACTCTGGGTTTTATTTTGTTTAATTGATGAAAATGAACAACAATACACACCATGGAAACATTTTTGTTTGATTTGTGTCGAGTGAGATTTTCACCTAGAACCCAAAGGGGGGGGTATTGGCACTTTTCATGGAAAAATGTGAAAAATTAAAATTTCTAAAAATGAAATAAATGCCTTCTATACACCTCAAACATTTACTGTATAATGGAAGATTGTTGTTTTTCGCAATATTTTTTGAAATTTGGGCTCTTTAACTAACATTAACACTTGCGCTGAGGCATCGTTTAAGTTCATTTCTTGTCTTTAATGATTTATTCTGGGTTTAATTTTGGTTATTTGATGAAAATGAACAACAAGACACACCATGGAAACATTTTTGTTTGATTTGTGTCGAGTGAGAATTTCACCTAGAACCCTAAGGGTATTGGCACTTTTCATGGAAAAATGTGAAAAATTAAAATTTCTAAAAATGAAATAAATGCCTTCTATACACCTCAAACATTTCCTCTATAATGGAAGATTGTTGTTTTTCCCAATATTTTTTTAAATTTGGGCTCTTTTTCTAACATTAACACTTGCGCTGAGGCATCTTTTATGCTCATTTCTTGTCTTTAATGATTTATTCTGGGTTTTATTTTGTTTATTTGATGAAAATGACCAACAATACACACCATGGAAACATTTTGTTTGATTTGAGTCGAGTGAGAATTTCACCTAGAACCCAAAGGGGGGGGTATTGGCACTTTTCATGGAGAAATGTGAAAAATTAAAATTTCTAAAAATGAAATAAATGCCTTGTGTACACCTCAAACATTCACTCTATAATGGAAGATTGTTGTTTTTCGCAATATTTTTAGAAATTTGGGCTCTTTTACTAACATTAACACTTGCGCTGAGGCATCTTTTATGCTCATTTCTTGTCTTTAATGATAATATCTGGGTTTTATTTTGTTTATTTGATGAAAATGACCAACAATACACACCATGGAAATATTTTGTTTGATTTGAGTCGAGTGAGAATTTCACCTAGAACCCAAAGGGGGGGTATTGGCACTTTTCATGGAGAAATGTGAAAAATTAAAATTTCTAAAAATGAAATAAATGCCTTGTGTACACCTCAAACATTCACTCTATAATGGAAGATTGTTGTTTTTCGCAATATTTTTAGAAATTTGGGCTCTTTTACTAACATTAACACTTGCGCTGAGGCATCTTTTATGCTCATTTCTTGTCTTTAATGATAATATCTGGGTTTTATTTTGTTTATTTGATGAAAATGAACAACAAGACGCACCATGGAAACATTTTTGTTTGATTTGTGTCGAGTGAGAATTTCACCTAGAACCCTAAGGGGGGGGGTATGGGCACTTTTCATGGAAAAATGTGAAAAATTAAAATTTCTAAAAATGAAATAAATGCCTTCTATACACCTCAAACATTCACTCTATAATGGAAGATTGTTGTTTTTCGCAATATTTTTTGAAATTTGGGCTCTTTTACTAACATTAACACTTGCGCTGAGGTATCTTTTATGCTCATTTCCTGTCTTTAATGATTTATTCTGGGTTTTATTTTGTTTATTTGATGAAAATGAACAACAATACACACCATGGAAACATTTTTGTTTGATTTTTGCCGAGGGAGAATTTCACCAAGAACCCAAAGGGGGGGTATTGGCACTTTTCATGGAAAAATGTGAAAATTTAAAATTTCTAAAAATGAAATAAATGTCTTCTATACACCTCAAACTTTCACTCTATAATGGAAGATTATTGTTTTTCGCAATATTTTTTGAAATTTGGGCTCTTTTACTAACATTAACACTTGCGCTGAGGCATCTTTTAAGTTCATTTCTTGTCTTTAATGATTTATTCTGGGTTTAATTTTGGTTATTTGATGAAAATGAACAACAAGACACACCATGGAAACATTTTTGTTTGATTTGTGTCGAGTGAGAATTTCACCTAGAACCCTAAGGGGGGGGTATTGGCACTTTTCATGGAAAAATGTGAAAAATTAAAATTTCTAAAAATGAAATAAATGCCTTGTATACACCTCAAACATTCACTCTATAATGGAAGATTGTTGTTTTTCGCAATATTTTTTGAAATTTTGGCTCTTTTACTAACATTAACACTTGCGCTTAGGCATCTTTATTGCTCATTTCCTGCTTTAATGATTAACTCTGGGTTTTATTTTGTTTATTTGATGAAAATGAACAACAATACACACCATGGAAACATTTTTGTTTGATTTGTGTCGAGTGAGATTTTCACCTAGAACCCAAAGGGGGGGGTATTGGCACTTTTCATGGAAAAATGTGAAAAATTAAAATTTCTAAAAATGAAATAAATGCCTTCTATACACCTCAAACATTTACTGTATAATGGAAGATTGTTGTTTTTCGCAATATTTTTTGAAATTTGGGCTCTTTTACTAACATTAACACTTGCGCTGAGGCATCTTTTAAGCTCATTTCTTGTCTTTAATGATTTATTCTGGGTTTTATTTTGTTTATTTGGTGAAAATGAACAACAACACACACCATGGAAACATTTTTGTTTGATTTGTGCCGAGTGAGAATTTCACCAAGAACCCAAAGGGGGGGGTATTGGCACTTTTCATGGAAAAATGTGAAAAAAAAATTTCTAAAAATGAAATAAATGCCTTCTATACACCTCAAACATTTACTCTATAATGAAAGATTGTTGTTTTTCGCTATATTTTTTGTAATTTGGGCTCTTTTAATAAAATTAACACTTGCGCTGAGGCATCTTTTAAGCTCATTTCTTGTCTTTAATGATTTATTCTGGGTTTTATTTTGTTTATTTGATGAAAATGAACAACAGTACACACCATGGAAACATTTTTGTTTGATATGTGTCGAGTGAGAATTTCACCTAGAACCCAAGGGGGGGTATGGCACTTTTCATGGAAAAATGTGAAAAATTAAAATTTCTAAAAATGAAATAAATGCCTTCTATACACCTCAAACATTCACTCTATAATGTAAGATTGTTGTTTTTCGCAATATTTTTAGAAATTTGGGCTCTTTTACTACCATAAACACTTGCGCTGAGGCATCTTTTAAGTTCATTTCTTGTCTTTAATGATTTATTCTGGGTTTTATTTTGTTTATTTGATGAAATTGAACAACAATACTCACCATGGAAACATTTTTGTTTGATTTATATCGAGTGAGAATTTCACCTAGAACACAAAGGGGGGGTATTGGCACTTTTCATGGAAAAATGTGAAAAATTAAAATTTCTAAAAATGAAATAAATGCCTTCTATACACCTCAAACATTCACTCTAT
>NW_027287488.1:0-56177 GCF_022747635.1 Hetaerina americana | reverse complement strand
TAATGCAATTATTTTTTCTGCTTTCAATGCAACGTCAACAACAACAACGTCTTGTCTCCTCAGTATTCCATCATTGGAGACGACGACAACTGTTGAAGAGAGGCGCCGGATCACGTTTCAAACTTTGGCGTGTGACGCCCCTTCCTTCCAGCTGTTTACCTCCCCCCCCGAAGAGATGGCGCGCGCGCGCTCCCGGCAAGGAGCGTCATTCAAGACGACCCGACGCGAATCGACTCGCGGAAATAGGCGAGTTCCACTCTTTTACCTTAGTTTTTGAACACCAATCTTTCCACAGAATTTATGCGAAGATAATTCTTGTAAAAGGAGTGTGTGTTTGATGAAAAAAAATTGAACGGAAAAGAAACTCAATACATCGGAGGAAACGACCGATCGCGAGCACTCGGGAAAAATTGGAAAAATCTTTGCAAAAAAATTTTCAGAAATTTTTTGCGAATTTCGCGGAAATCGATGCCCATTTTCGCGATATTTTTCGAGAAAATGGAAAATATAAACAATGGAGAAATCTGGTTTTCCATCTTGTGCAATTGAAAGCGCCACTTTTTTACAGCCTTTTCGATTCCTATTCTCCGATTTGAAGAAAACCCTAATTTGTTTATATTTGAAGAAACCCTAATTTATGTATTTATTTATTTATAAGGAAAGCGTATTTTTACTAATGACGATTAATGCAAAGTAAGTGAACAGCACACGATTTTAAATCTCTACCACACAGGAAGTGAAGTGAAGAGGAAGCCCGTTTTTCGAAAAACTGTCGACCACTGAATACTGGCGAAAAGGGCCCTTTATTACCGTCCTGGATGCCCCCCTCCATTTTCGGAATGTTTGAAAATTGCGCCCGACCTTTCCCGGGAAGCGGGGAGAGAGCTTGCAATACGTCTCGTGTGTCGCTCACAGAGATGGCACGACCTAGCGAAGGACTCCGCGTTGCAATTTACTGTCTCGCCTCCGGACTCCGGGGACGCAATTGCTCCGGCCGTCCTGCCCCCCGCGCCCCCCCAAAACTTTTCTTGCTGCAGGAAAACAAGGAAGCCTTCGGAAACACCCCCGCAGGATCCTACGCGAATTCTCCCCGACCAATGCCACCCCGCGGCGCCTACGCCAATCCTGCGCCCTCCGCCCCAAGTGCTCCGGGGTCGTCCCTACACATGTAAATATTGCAGAAAAGGGCTCCCTTATCGCTTCTCGGCCTTATGGCTAAGATCAAAGTGTAGTATCTGTTCTTATCAGCTTAATATCTGATACGTCCCGCATTGCGGGACCAGAATATTAATCTGATTTTTGGACATTGGCGGGGTACCCGGAGTTTACTCCATCCCTGCCGCGGGTTGGCCCGGCATTGCAGTACCGTCGGGATCGGCCCATCATTAAAAAGGTCCACTTAAAAGCTGATGAGAACAGATTGAAGCTTAAATTGATCCGCGAAAATTATTTATTTTCGCACTTGCAAATTTCAGGCGATCCGGCTGGAAAAATATTCGCGAAATTGCATTTTCGCGGAGAGAAGCGATTTTATTCCATGCGAGCGGAGCAAAAGTAATGTAATCCAAATTGAAGCAGCACAACGAAGTATTAAAAGGAATGAATTATTAAAAGGAGAGAAACTTGGGAAGAAAAAAAATCCCATCTGAAGAGAGTCGTCGTCACTTTAAAGTGTAAGTGTAACAATAAATATAATTTTGTGAAAATAATGCAATTATTTTTTCTGCTTTCAATGCAACGTCAACAACAACAACGTCTTGTCTCCTCAGTATTCCATCATTGGAGACGACGACAACTGTTGAAGAGAGGCGCCGGATCACGTTTCAAACTTTGGCGTGTGACGCCCCTTCCTTCCAGCTGTTTACCTCCCCCCCCGAAGAGATGGCGCGCGCGCGCTCCCGGCAAGGAGCGTCATTCAAGACGACCCGACGCGAATCGACTCGCGGAAATAGGCGAGTTCCACTCTTTTACCTTAGTTTTTGAACACCAATCTTTCCACAGAATTTATGCGAAGATAATTCTTGTAAAAGGAGTGTGTGTTTGATGAAAAAAAATTGAACGGAAAAGAAACTCAATACATCGGAGGAAACGACCGATCGCGAGCACTCGGGAAAAATTGGAAAAATCTTTGCAAAAAAATTTTCAGAAATTTTTTGCGAATTTCGCGGAAATCGATGCCCATTTTCGCGATATTTTTCGAGAAAATGGAAAATATAAACAATGGAGAAATCTGGTTTTCCATCTTGTGCAATTGAAAGCGCCACTTTTTTACAGCCTTTTCGATTCCTATTCTCCGATTTGAAGAAAACCCTAATTTGTTTATATTTGAAGAAACCCTAATTTATGTATTTATTTATTTATAAGGAAAGCGTATTTTTACTAATGACGATTAATGCAAAGTAAGTGAACAGCACACGATTTTAAATCTCTACCACACAGGAAGTGAAGTGAAGAGGAAGCCCGTTTTTCGAAAAACTGTCGACCACTGAATACTGGCGAAAAGGGCCCTTTATTACCGTCCTGGATGCCCCCCTCCATTTTCGGAATGTTTGAAAATTGCGCCCGACCTTTCCCGGGAAGCGGGGAGAGAGCTTGCAATACGTCTCGTGTGTCGCTCACAGAGATGGCACGACCTAGCGAAGGACTCCGCGTTGCAATTTACTGTCTCGCCTCCGGACTCCGGGGACGCAATTGCTCCGGCCGTCCTGCCCCCCGCGCCCCCCCAAAACTTTTCTTGCTGCAGGAAAACAAGGAAGCCTTCGGAAACACCCCCGCAGGATCCTACGCGAATTCTCCCCGACCAATGCCACCCCGCGGCGCCTACGCCAATCCTGCGCCCTCCGCCCCAAGTGCTCCGGGGTCGTCCCTACACATGTAAATATTGCAGAAAAGGGCTCCCTTATCGCTTCTCGGCCTTATGGCTAAGATCAAAGTGTAGTATCTGTTCTTATCAGCTTAATATCTGATACGTCCCGCATTGCGGGACCAGAATATTAATCTGATTTTTGGACATTGGCGGGGTACCCGGAGTTTACTCCATCCCTGCCGCGGGTTGGCCCGGCATTGCAGTACCGTCGGGATCGGCCCATCATTAAAAAGGTCCACTTAAAAGCTGATGAGAACAGATTGAAGCTTAAATTGATCCGCGAAAATTATTTATTTTCGCACTTGCAAATTTCAGGCGATCCGGCTGGAAAAATATTCGCGAAATTGCATTTTCGCGGAGAGAAGCGATTTTATTCCATGCGAGCGGAGCAAAAGTAATGTAATCCAAATTGAAGCAGCACAACGAAGTATTAAAAGGAATGAATTATTAAAAGGAGAGAAACTTGGGAAGAAAAAAAATCCCATCTGAAGAGAGTCGTCGTCACTTTAAAGTGTAAGTGTAACAATAAATATAATTTTGTGAAAATAATGCAATTATTTTTTCTGCTTTCAATGCAACGTCAACAACAACAACGTCTTGTCTCCTCAGTATTCCATCATTGGAGACGACGACAACTGTTGAAGAGAGGCGCCGGATCACGTTTCAAACTTTGGCGTGTGACGCCCCTTCCTTCCAGCTGTTTACCTCCCCCCCCGAAGAGATGGCGCGCGCGCGCTCCCGGCAAGGAGCGTCATTCAAGACGACCCGACGCGAATCGACTCGCGGAAATAGGCGAGTTCCACTCTTTTACCTTAGTTTTTGAACACCAATCTTTCCACAGAATTTATGCGAAGATAATTCTTGTAAAAGGAGTGTGTGTTTGATGAAAAAAAATTGAACGGAAAAGAAACTCAATACATCGGAGGAAACGACCGATCGCGAGCACTCGGGAAAAATTGGAAAAATCTTTGCAAAAAAATTTTCAGAAATTTTTTGCGAATTTCGCGGAAATCGATGCCCATTTTCGCGATATTTTTCGAGAAAATGGAAAATATAAACAATGGAGAAATCTGGTTTTCCATCTTGTGCAATTGAAAGCGCCACTTTTTTACAGCCTTTTCGATTCCTATTCTCCGATTTGAAGAAAACCCTAATTTGTTTATATTTGAAGAAACCCTAATTTATGTATTTATTTATTTATAAGGAAAGCGTATTTTTACTAATGACGATTAATGCAAAGTAAGTGAACAGCACACGATTTTAAATCTCTACCACACAGGAAGTGAAGTGAAGAGGAAGCCCGTTTTTCGAAAAACTGTCGACCACTGAATACTGGCGAAAAGGGCCCTTTATTACCGTCCTGGATGCCCCCCTCCATTTTCGGAATGTTTGAAAATTGCGCCCGACCTTTCCCGGGAAGCGGGGAGAGAGCTTGCAATACGTCTCGTGTGTCGCTCACAGAGATGGCACGACCTAGCGAAGGACTCCGCGTTGCAATTTACTGTCTCGCCTCCGGACTCCGGGGACGCAATTGCTCCGGCCGTCCTGCCCCCCGCGCCCCCCCAAAACTTTTCTTGCTGCAGGAAAACAAGGAAGCCTTCGGAAACACCCCCGCAGGATCCTACGCGAATTCTCCCCGACCAATGCCACCCCGCGGCGCCTACGCCAATCCTGCGCCCTCCGCCCCAAGTGCTCCGGGGTCGTCCCTACACATGTAAATATTGCAGAAAAGGGCTCCCTTATCGCTTCTCGGCCTTATGGCTAAGATCAAAGTGTAGTATCTGTTCTTATCAGCTTAATCCCCTTAACTTTCTTCTTTTTCGCCCGCCAAATTCAAATTTTTAAATGAACAGATCTACCGCTTTTGGACCTTTCTTGCCTCTCTGAGGAATCCCGGACGGGCCCCGACCAACGGTAAGCCCCCCGGGACACTCCCAGAGGGAAGGGGCAACAGGACACTAGGCGCCTGCTCTGCCCAGTAGCCCCTCTTTCGACCCCCGATGGCCCCACGGTCCATTGCCTCTTCAAGGCGGACCGTGGGACCCACCGCCCCCTCAGGGCTCCCCGGTCGCTCACGGACCGTTCCCCACGCCCACTTGGGGTGATAACCTCCCCGGGCTCGACGCCGGGCCCCTAAGGCCCGGCGCAGGCCCCCGCCCCCGGTGCACCGCCGGGTCCCTTCAGGACCGGTAGGCTGAGCACCGGACGTTCCCCGGCCCCCGGTGCACTGCCAGGTCCCCTCCGGACCGGTAGCTTGAGCACCGAGGCCCCCGGACCCCCTCAGGGCCCCCGGGAGCACCCTCCGTCGATCCCGTACGGATCGGCGCAGAGCGGGTGATTTGAACGGCGCGCGGTTTCCTTTTCGGCCGCGACGCCGGTCAAGCGACCGTTCGGCGCGCTTCACGCCCGATCGGTTCGATTGACCCCCTCCCCCCCGTCCGGTATTTGTGGAAGACTTCATCTTCCACAAAACCGTCATTTCAAAACCCCGGTAAATTCAAATTTCCTCCCGATCCCACCCATACGGGCCGAGAAGCGGGTTGAGCGCCTTCAGCGCCATCCCTCGGCGGCCGCCTGGACTTCATTCAGGTGGACGCCACGCGCTTAATTTAAATTTGTATTTTTGAAAATTTTCGTTCCGCAGTCCCTCAGACCGCGGAAAAGCCCTCCGTCGCCCCCCTTGGCCTTCAGCATTTATATCTTTTGAATTTTTTTGTGTCCTTAAAAGGACAATTTTCAAAACAACGTTCCACGGTCCTTCAGGCCGTGGAATATCGTCCGCCAGGCCCCGTTTGTGCCATGACTTAACGCCCTCCCATGCCCCCACGTCCTCCCCGTAAAAACGGGGGGGCGGGGGCCGTTAGAAAAGCACCATCGCGTGCTAGTTCCTCCGCCCCCCCCTCCTCCTCTCGCACTCCGCGGAGGAGGAAAGTCGAGGCGTCAGAGCCCGACTCCTCCCCTCCCCATACACCACCGGACGGCGCGTCCGAAAGCGCTTCGGCGCGTAGGACGCGTCGCCCGCGGAAAATCATACACTATGGCTCCCCCGTTTCTTCTTCTTCTTCTTCTCCATCCGGCGTCCGAAAGCCTTCCCTTGAGACCTTCTCCCCGCTCTCGGACGTCACCTATTCTCCCCCCAAGTCCCGTTCTTCTTCCCCTCTCTCCCTCGACGACTTCACGACGCCTCCGGATTCTTCTTCGTCCAGACGTCCGGCGCTGGATTCTCCCCCCCCGATTCCCCCGACTGCCCCCGCCCCCCAAACGACTGACAGGGTCCCGGCGCTTCTCCTGACCGGCACCGCGGTGTCGGCCAGGAGAATCGACAATCAACTTGTGGTTTACTTTCCCGTGGCGGATACGTTAACCTGCACCGAGGTGGGATGCAGCATGTCCTTCCGCGCTACGGAGTGGACGGCGATGCGGAGAAGTCTCGTCCGACACCTGATGGAGCAGCACGGCCACCGACTCACGTCGGTGAACGCCTGCTCCGTCTGCGGTGGGACTATCGGCCGCAAGCCGTCCACTCATCCCTGCCTCAAAGGGGGGATACGTAAGGCGGCGGACGGGCGTGTTGCACTCTCGCACCGGTGCGGGACATGCGACTTCGCATGCGCTACCCGTCGCGGGTTGGCGAACCACATGGTGACCCACAAGAGACCTCCCCCCTTGATTGCCCCCCTTCAGGAGGCAATCGAGGAGACAGTTAGATGCACGACGCCGCCCAACGTGACCGAGGCGCAACCCTCCGATCCAGACGCAGCAGCTGACGCTCCGGCCGAAGACCTGGCGCCGGGGCAGCCTCCCGAAGTCGGTGACCTCAACGACACCGGGTCACCGCCGCCTGTGGACGCAGCAACATCGCCGCCGCCAGCTCCAGACGCAGCAGAAGGAGCACCACGACAGGTCGAGCCACCGATACAGCAGAAGGAGAAGCTGTGGCTCGACCGACTGGCCAGCACCACCGGCCAGTCATGGGAGGAGTTCGAGGTCGTGGTGCAGGATCTGGTGGCCACCACCCAGGCGGAGAGGAAGAGGGAGGCGAAACCTGCGGACGGAGGGGAAGCTCCTCGGCCACGAAACGTCGTGCACAGACAACCACCAAGACGCAGACAAGTAGCTGACTACGACGCGAAAAAGGCGTCGGACATACAGAAACTCTTCAGGAGTCATCCCAGGAGGGCAGTGGAGAGCATCCTGTCTGATAAGTCACCCTATTGCGACATTCCCGCGGAGGAAGTGGAAAAGCATTTCCGCCAAGTCTACGGGAATGTCGGAATGGGGGGCTTGGAGGACGAGGGTGACGACTCGGTCTACCGTCGCACGACGGAGACCGAGAAGAAACTGCTCCTCGAAAGGATCACTCCTGAAGAAGTGACGAGACGCATGTCTAGAACCAAAAACACCGCCCCGGGCCCCGATGGCCTCACCTACGGCGACCTGAGGGCGGTCGATAGACATGGACGAATTCTCTCTTTTATCTTCAACAGATGCCTGAAGGAGGCCAGGACACCGGCCGCGTGGAAAACCTCTCGGACTGTCCTCCTGCACAAAGGGGGGGACCGCCAGGACATCGGCAACTGGAGGCCCATAGCGCTTGGCAACACCATCGCCAAGCTGTACGCCGGGGTGCTTGCTGACCGCATACTATCTTGGGCGGTCAGCGGGAAGAAGATGCACCCGGCTCAAAAGGGCTTCCGGGAGTTCGAGGGGTGCCACGAGCACAACTTCACCCTTCAGGCAGCTGTTGACGAAATGAGACGCAGACGTTCCCGAATCGCACTGGCTTGGCTTGATCTACGGAACGCGTTCGGGTCCATCCCGCACCAACACCTCCAGAACACCTTGAGGAGGATGGACTTGCCTGAGGAGATGAGGAGGACCGTGGAGGAGTTGCAGAAGGGCTCCACGGTCGTGAAGACGGCCAGCGGCGACACCGGCGTCATCGACATCTGCGCCGGTGTCAAGCAGGGGTGCCCGTTATCACCGACCATTTTCAACTTGGGAATGGAGCCGGTGATACGGGCGGTCGCTGGTGAGGCAGGCAAGTCCGGAGTCGTCGTCCAGGGGCAGAACATCGCCATCCTGGCCTACGCGGACGACTTGGTGCTGGTGGCCCGGGACCAGGAGCACCTGCAGCGCCTGCTGAACATCGCGGGAGAAGAGGCGACCGCTGCAGGTCTACAGTTCAAGCCAAGCAAGTGCGCAACGCTGGACCTCAACTTTTCAACCAACCAGCCCGTGCAGCCGTCCCAACTCACCATCCAGGGGGCGGCCATTTCCAGCCTGAAGGACGGCGAAGCGTACCGGTACCTCGGGGTCCCGTTCGGGTTCCATGTGGACCAGACCCCCGAGGAGGACCTGGTGCGCTTGGGCGAGGACGTCAAGAAGATCGACGAGTCACTCCTCGCCCCGTGGCAGAAGATCGCCGCGACCAACATCTTCCTTCTGCCCAGGCTGGAATTCATCTTGCGGGCTGGTAACGTTAAAAAGAAGAACTTGACTGACATCGACAAGAGGCTGAAGGCCTGCGCAAAGGGCTGGCTCCATTTGCCCAAAAGGGCATCGCCTGAGATGGTCTTCATTGGCCATCAACACGGCGGCGCAGGTCTTCTCCCTCTTTCCGACTTGACTGACATATTGACCATCGTGCAGGGATATCGACTCCTCCATTCCCGTGACCCCAACGTGAGAGTGCTCGCCTGGGGTCGCCTGAAGGAGGTAGTGCGGAGGAAGCTGAGGAGACCGCCAACCACCGGTGATCTCGCGGAGTACCTTAGCGGTAGTCTACGGGATGACTTTGGAAGGGAAAGCGGCGACTTCAGTTCCCTCTTCACGCAGGTTCGCTCCGCGTCACGCCGTATCGCCGCGCGCATAGGCTTGAGCTGGAGATGGTCGGACGAGCTAAGGGAGATGCAGATTTCGTTCCGGGACATGAATGACGGGGCTGAAGACCGCCCCCCCTTCATCAGGGTTCCTCCGAAGGCCGTAAGGCAACTGACGGGTGCCCTGAAGATCGCGGTGCGGCGCTACTACCTGAACAAGGTAAGCGCCAAGCCCGATCAAGGGAAAGTCATTCGTGCCTCGGCGAAATCTGAAGCCTCCAATCACTTCCTGGCAGGAGGGAGATACACCAGGTTTTGTGATTGGAGGTTCATCTTTAGGGCTCGGCTCGATCTGCTCCCGCTCAATGCCTGTCGCCGTTGGGAAACCAACGGGGACAAGCGGTGTCGGCGATGTGGCTACGCGGAGGAGACCCTGCCCCACGTCGTTAATCACTGCACGATGCACTCAAGGACGTGGCAGCATAGACATAATGCTGTCCAAGACCGACTACACAGGGCTCTGATTGGACGCCGGGGAAAAGGTGACGATGAAATCAGAGTCAACAAACAAGTACCTGGCACTGACTCGACTCTTAGACCAGACCTGGTTATAACTAACCAGGCCGACAAGACTGTGACATTGATCGACGTAGCAGTGCCGTTCGAGAACAACGAGGGAGCTCTGCTGGCAGCCAGGACCGCGAAGGAGGAGAAGTACGCCGCCCTGGCAGAGACCATCCGCCAGCAGGGATACCGGTCATCGGTCGCCGCCATCGTCGTGGGAAGCCTGGGGACGTGGGACTCGCAGAACGACCCCGTCCTGAAGTCCCTGGGCCTACCTCGACGATTCTGCACCACCATGCGGCGACTGATGGTCAGCGACGTCATCCGCTGGACCCGGGACTGCTACGTCGAACACATCACGGGACATAGACAGTATGAAGACGGCTCCGGAGGCTGAAAAGGAAAGGACAAAAGTGAAGTCGTGTAAAATCATTTCCCCCCCTCTTTCCATACTTCTTCATTGTAAAACCTTTCTCTGTCCCCTTTCTCTTTTATTTACTCTATGAGCCATAGTGTATGAATGGCCACGCCGTGGTGTATAAACGGCCCCCCCCAAAAGTGTAAACCCTCCCCGTGAGAGACTTAAACATATAAAACATTTTATAAAAAAAAACACTCGTGCGAGAAGCCTATATTATTATAATATTTCCCCAAAACAAAGGGGCAAAAAGACTTGTTCCCCGGCTCCCTCATTTGGAGGGAGCCGGTCATGTATAAATTATATATTAATTATAAGTTGCTTAAAACTCTGTATGAAAGAATTTTCAAATAAACATTTTAAATCTGTTCTTATCAGCTTAATATCTGATACGTCCCGCATTGCGGGACCAGAATATTAATCTGATTTTTGGACATTGGCGGGGTACCCGGAGTTTACTCCATCCCTGCCGCGGGTTGGCCCGGCATTGCAGTACCGTCGGGATCGGCCCATCATTAAAAAGGTCCACTTAAAAGCTGATGAGAACAGATTGAAGCTTAAATTGATCCGCGAAAATTATTTATTTTCGCACTTGCAAATTTCAGGCGATCCGGCTGGAAAAATATTCGCGAAATTGCATTTTCGCGGAGAGAAGCGATTTTATTCCATGCGAGCGGAGCAAAAGTAATGTAATCCAAATTGAAGCAGCACAACGAAGTATTAAAAGGAATGAATTATTAAAAGGAGAGAAACTTGGGAAGAAAAAAAATCCCATCTGAAGAGAGTCGTCGTCACTTTAAAGTGTAAGTGTAACAATAAATATAATTTTGTGAAAATAATGCAATTATTTTTTCTGCTTTCAATGCAACGTCAACAACAACAACGTCTTGTCTCCTCAGTATTCCATCATTGGAGACGACGACAACTGTTGAAGAGAGGCGCCGGATCACGTTTCAAACTTTGGCGTGTGACGCCCCTTCCTTCCAGCTGTTTACCTCCCCCCCCGAAGAGATGGCGCGCGCGCGCTCCCGGCAAGGAGCGTCATTCAAGACGACCCGACGCGAATCGACTCGCGGAAATAGGCGAGTTCCACTCTTTTACCTTAGTTTTTGAACACCAATCTTTCCACAGAATTTATGCGAAGATAATTCTTGTAAAAGGAGTGTGTGTTTGATGAAAAAAAATTGAACGGAAAAGAAACTCAATACATCGGAGGAAACGACCGATCGCGAGCACTCGGGAAAAATTGGAAAAATCTTTGCAAAAAAATTTTCAGAAATTTTTTGCGAATTTCGCGGAAATCGATGCCCATTTTCGCGATATTTTTCGAGAAAATGGAAAATATAAACAATGGAGAAATCTGGTTTTCCATCTTGTGCAATTGAAAGCGCCACTTTTTTACAGCCTTTTCGATTCCTATTCTCCGATTTGAAGAAAACCCTAATTTGTTTATATTTGAAGAAACCCTAATTTATGTATTTATTTATTTATAAGGAAAGCGTATTTTTACTAATGACGATTAATGCAAAGTAAGTGAACAGCACACGATTTTAAATCTCTACCACACAGGAAGTGAAGTGAAGAGGAAGCCCGTTTTTCGAAAAACTGTCGACCACTGAATACTGGCGAAAAGGGCCCTTTATTACCGTCCTGGATGCCCCCCTCCATTTTCGGAATGTTTGAAAATTGCGCCCGACCTTTCCCGGGAAGCGGGGAGAGAGCTTGCAATACGTCTCGTGTGTCGCTCACAGAGATGGCACGACCTAGCGAAGGACTCCGCGTTGCAATTTACTGTCTCGCCTCCGGACTCCGGGGACGCAATTGCTCCGGCCGTCCTGCCCCCCGCGCCCCCCCAAAACTTTTCTTGCTGCAGGAAAACAAGGAAGCCTTCGGAAACACCCCCGCAGGATCCTACGCGAATTCTCCCCGACCAATGCCACCCCGCGGCGCCTACGCCAATCCTGCGCCCTCCGCCCCAAGTGCTCCGGGGTCGTCCCTACACATGTAAATATTGCAGAAAAGGGCTCCCTTATCGCTTCTCGGCCTTATGGCTAAGATCAAAGTGTAGTATCTGTTCTTATCAGCTTAATATCTGATACGTCCCGCATTGCGGGACCAGAATATTAATCTGATTTTTGGACATTGGCGGGGTACCCGGAGTTTACTCCATCCCTGCCGCGGGTTGGCCCGGCATTGCAGTACCGTCGGGATCGGCCCATCATTAAAAAGGTCCACTTAAAAGCTGATGAGAACAGATTGAAGCTTAAATTGATCCGCGAAAATTATTTATTTTCGCACTTGCAAATTTCAGGCGATCCGGCTGGAAAAATATTCGCGAAATTGCATTTTCGCGGAGAGAAGCGATTTTATTCCATGCGAGCGGAGCAAAAGTAATGTAATCCAAATTGAAGCAGCACAACGAAGTATTAAAAGGAATGAATTATTAAAAGGAGAGAAACTTGGGAAGAAAAAAAATCCCATCTGAAGAGAGTCGTCGTCACTTTAAAGTGTAAGTGTAACAATAAATATAATTTTGTGAAAATAATGCAATTATTTTTTCTGCTTTCAATGCAACGTCAACAACAACAACGTCTTGTCTCCTCAGTATTCCATCATTGGAGACGACGACAACTGTTGAAGAGAGGCGCCGGATCACGTTTCAAACTTTGGCGTGTGACGCCCCTTCCTTCCAGCTGTTTACCTCCCCCCCCGAAGAGATGGCGCGCGCGCGCTCCCGGCAAGGAGCGTCATTCAAGACGACCCGACGCGAATCGACTCGCGGAAATAGGCGAGTTCCACTCTTTTACCTTAGTTTTTGAACACCAATCTTTCCACAGAATTTATGCGAAGATAATTCTTGTAAAAGGAGTGTGTGTTTGATGAAAAAAAATTGAACGGAAAAGAAACTCAATACATCGGAGGAAACGACCGATCGCGAGCACTCGGGAAAAATTGGAAAAATCTTTGCAAAAAAATTTTCAGAAATTTTTTGCGAATTTCGCGGAAATCGATGCCCATTTTCGCGATATTTTTCGAGAAAATGGAAAATATAAACAATGGAGAAATCTGGTTTTCCATCTTGTGCAATTGAAAGCGCCACTTTTTTACAGCCTTTTCGATTCCTATTCTCCGATTTGAAGAAAACCCTAATTTGTTTATATTTGAAGAAACCCTAATTTATGTATTTATTTATTTATAAGGAAAGCGTATTTTTACTAATGACGATTAATGCAAAGTAAGTGAACAGCACACGATTTTAAATCTCTACCACACAGGAAGTGAAGTGAAGAGGAAGCCCGTTTTTCGAAAAACTGTCGACCACTGAATACTGGCGAAAAGGGCCCTTTATTACCGTCCTGGATGCCCCCCTCCATTTTCGGAATGTTTGAAAATTGCGCCCGACCTTTCCCGGGAAGCGGGGAGAGAGCTTGCAATACGTCTCGTGTGTCGCTCACAGAGATGGCACGACCTAGCGAAGGACTCCGCGTTGCAATTTACTGTCTCGCCTCCGGACTCCGGGGACGCAATTGCTCCGGCCGTCCTGCCCCCCGCGCCCCCCCAAAACTTTTCTTGCTGCAGGAAAACAAGGAAGCCTTCGGAAACACCCCCGCAGGATCCTACGCGAATTCTCCCCGACCAATGCCACCCCGCGGCGCCTACGCCAATCCTGCGCCCTCCGCCCCAAGTGCTCCGGGGTCGTCCCTACACATGTAAATATTGCAGAAAAGGGCTCCCTTATCGCTTCTCGGCCTTATGGCTAAGATCAAAGTGTAGTATCTGTTCTTATCAGCTTAATATCTGATACGTCCCGCATTGCGGGACCAGAATATTAATCTGATTTTTGGACATTGGCGGGGTACCCGGAGTTTACTCCATCCCTGCCGCGGGTTGGCCCGGCATTGCAGTACCGTCGGGATCGGCCCATCATTAAAAAGGTCCACTTAAAAGCTGATGAGAACAGATTGAAGCTTAAATTGATCCGCGAAAATTATTTATTTTCGCACTTGCAAATTTCAGGCGATCCGGCTGGAAAAATATTCGCGAAATTGCATTTTCGCGGAGAGAAGCGATTTTATTCCATGCGAGCGGAGCAAAAGTAATGTAATCCAAATTGAAGCAGCACAACGAAGTATTAAAAGGAATGAATTATTAAAAGGAGAGAAACTTGGGAAGAAAAAAAATCCCATCTGAAGAGAGTCGTCGTCACTTTAAAGTGTAAGTGTAACAATAAATATAATTTTGTGAAAATAATGCAATTATTTTTTCTGCTTTCAATGCAACGTCAACAACAACAACGTCTTGTCTCCTCAGTATTCCATCATTGGAGACGACGACAACTGTTGAAGAGAGGCGCCGGATCACGTTTCAAACTTTGGCGTGTGACGCCCCTTCCTTCCAGCTGTTTACCTCCCCCCCCGAAGAGATGGCGCGCGCGCGCTCCCGGCAAGGAGCGTCATTCAAGACGACCCGACGCGAATCGACTCGCGGAAATAGGCGAGTTCCACTCTTTTACCTTAGTTTTTGAACACCAATCTTTCCACAGAATTTATGCGAAGATAATTCTTGTAAAAGGAGTGTGTGTTTGATGAAAAAAAATTGAACGGAAAAGAAACTCAATACATCGGAGGAAACGACCGATCGCGAGCACTCGGGAAAAATTGGAAAAATCTTTGCAAAAAAATTTTCAGAAATTTTTTGCGAATTTCGCGGAAATCGATGCCCATTTTCGCGATATTTTTCGAGAAAATGGAAAATATAAACAATGGAGAAATCTGGTTTTCCATCTTGTGCAATTGAAAGCGCCACTTTTTTACAGCCTTTTCGATTCCTATTCTCCGATTTGAAGAAAACCCTAATTTGTTTATATTTGAAGAAACCCTAATTTATGTATTTATTTATTTATAAGGAAAGCGTATTTTTACTAATGACGATTAATGCAAAGTAAGTGAACAGCACACGATTTTAAATCTCTACCACACAGGAAGTGAAGTGAAGAGGAAGCCCGTTTTTCGAAAAACTGTCGACCACTGAATACTGGCGAAAAGGGCCCTTTATTACCGTCCTGGATGCCCCCCTCCATTTTCGGAATGTTTGAAAATTGCGCCCGACCTTTCCCGGGAAGCGGGGAGAGAGCTTGCAATACGTCTCGTGTGTCGCTCACAGAGATGGCACGACCTAGCGAAGGACTCCGCGTTGCAATTTACTGTCTCGCCTCCGGACTCCGGGGACGCAATTGCTCCGGCCGTCCTGCCCCCCGCGCCCCCCCAAAACTTTTCTTGCTGCAGGAAAACAAGGAAGCCTTCGGAAACACCCCCGCAGGATCCTACGCGAATTCTCCCCGACCAATGCCACCCCGCGGCGCCTACGCCAATCCTGCGCCCTCCGCCCCAAGTGCTCCGGGGTCGTCCCTACACATGTAAATATTGCAGAAAAGGGCTCCCTTATCGCTTCTCGGCCTTATGGCTAAGATCAAAGTGTAGTATCTGTTCTTATCAGCTTAATATCTGATACGTCCCGCATTGCGGGACCAGAATATTAATCTGATTTTTGGACATTGGCGGGGTACCCGGAGTTTACTCCATCCCTGCCGCGGGTTGGCCCGGCATTGCAGTACCGTCGGGATCGGCCCATCATTAAAAAGGTCCACTTAAAAGCTGATGAGAACAGATTGAAGCTTAAATTGATCCGCGAAAATTATTTATTTTCGCACTTGCAAATTTCAGGCGATCCGGCTGGAAAAATATTCGCGAAATTGCATTTTCGCGGAGAGAAGCGATTTTATTCCATGCGAGCGGAGCAAAAGTAATGTAATCCAAATTGAAGCAGCACAACGAAGTATTAAAAGGAATGAATTATTAAAAGGAGAGAAACTTGGGAAGAAAAAAAATCCCATCTGAAGAGAGTCGTCGTCACTTTAAAGTGTAAGTGTAACAATAAATATAATTTTGTGAAAATAATGCAATTATTTTTTCTGCTTTCAATGCAACGTCAACAACAACAACGTCTTGTCTCCTCAGTATTCCATCATTGGAGACGACGACAACTGTTGAAGAGAGGCGCCGGATCACGTTTCAAACTTTGGCGTGTGACGCCCCTTCCTTCCAGCTGTTTACCTCCCCCCCCGAAGAGATGGCGCGCGCGCGCTCCCGGCAAGGAGCGTCATTCAAGACGACCCGACGCGAATCGACTCGCGGAAATAGGCGAGTTCCACTCTTTTACCTTAGTTTTTGAACACCAATCTTTCCACAGAATTTATGCGAAGATAATTCTTGTAAAAGGAGTGTGTGTTTGATGAAAAAAAATTGAACGGAAAAGAAACTCAATACATCGGAGGAAACGACCGATCGCGAGCACTCGGGAAAAATTGGAAAAATCTTTGCAAAAAAATTTTCAGAAATTTTTTGCGAATTTCGCGGAAATCGATGCCCATTTTCGCGATATTTTTCGAGAAAATGGAAAATATAAACAATGGAGAAATCTGGTTTTCCATCTTGTGCAATTGAAAGCGCCACTTTTTTACAGCCTTTTCGATTCCTATTCTCCGATTTGAAGAAAACCCTAATTTGTTTATATTTGAAGAAACCCTAATTTATGTATTTATTTATTTATAAGGAAAGCGTATTTTTACTAATGACGATTAATGCAAAGTAAGTGAACAGCACACGATTTTAAATCTCTACCACACAGGAAGTGAAGTGAAGAGGAAGCCCGTTTTTCGAAAAACTGTCGACCACTGAATACTGGCGAAAAGGGCCCTTTATTACCGTCCTGGATGCCCCCCTCCATTTTCGGAATGTTTGAAAATTGCGCCCGACCTTTCCCGGGAAGCGGGGAGAGAGCTTGCAATACGTCTCGTGTGTCGCTCACAGAGATGGCACGACCTAGCGAAGGACTCCGCGTTGCAATTTACTGTCTCGCCTCCGGACTCCGGGGACGCAATTGCTCCGGCCGTCCTGCCCCCCGCGCCCCCCCAAAACTTTTCTTGCTGCAGGAAAACAAGGAAGCCTTCGGAAACACCCCCGCAGGATCCTACGCGAATTCTCCCCGACCAATGCCACCCCGCGGCGCCTACGCCAATCCTGCGCCCTCCGCCCCAAGTGCTCCGGGGTCGTCCCTACACATGTAAATATTGCAGAAAAGGGCTCCCTTATCGCTTCTCGGCCTTATGGCTAAGATCAAAGTGTAGTATCTGTTCTTATCAGCTTAATATCTGATACGTCCCGCATTGCGGGACCAGAATATTAATCTGATTTTTGGACATTGGCGGGGTACCCGGAGTTTACTCCATCCCTGCCGCGGGTTGGCCCGGCATTGCAGTACCGTCGGGATCGGCCCATCATTAAAAAGGTCCACTTAAAAGCTGATGAGAACAGATTGAAGCTTAAATTGATCCGCGAAAATTATTTATTTTCGCACTTGCAAATTTCAGGCGATCCGGCTGGAAAAATATTCGCGAAATTGCATTTTCGCGGAGAGAAGCGATTTTATTCCATGCGAGCGGAGCAAAAGTAATGTAATCCAAATTGAAGCAGCACAACGAAGTATTAAAAGGAATGAATTATTAAAAGGAGAGAAACTTGGGAAGAAAAAAAATCCCATCTGAAGAGAGTCGTCGTCACTTTAAAGTGTAAGTGTAACAATAAATATAATTTTGTGAAAATAATGCAATTATTTTTTCTGCTTTCAATGCAACGTCAACAACAACAACGTCTTGTCTCCTCAGTATTCCATCATTGGAGACGACGACAACTGTTGAAGAGAGGCGCCGGATCACGTTTCAAACTTTGGCGTGTGACGCCCCTTCCTTCCAGCTGTTTACCTCCCCCCCCGAAGAGATGGCGCGCGCGCGCTCCCGGCAAGGAGCGTCATTCAAGACGACCCGACGCGAATCGACTCGCGGAAATAGGCGAGTTCCACTCTTTTACCTTAGTTTTTGAACACCAATCTTTCCACAGAATTTATGCGAAGATAATTCTTGTAAAAGGAGTGTGTGTTTGATGAAAAAAAATTGAACGGAAAAGAAACTCAATACATCGGAGGAAACGACCGATCGCGAGCACTCGGGAAAAATTGGAAAAATCTTTGCAAAAAAATTTTCAGAAATTTTTTGCGAATTTCGCGGAAATCGATGCCCATTTTCGCGATATTTTTCGAGAAAATGGAAAATATAAACAATGGAGAAATCTGGTTTTCCATCTTGTGCAATTGAAAGCGCCACTTTTTTACAGCCTTTTCGATTCCTATTCTCCGATTTGAAGAAAACCCTAATTTGTTTATATTTGAAGAAACCCTAATTTATGTATTTATTTATTTATAAGGAAAGCGTATTTTTACTAATGACGATTAATGCAAAGTAAGTGAACAGCACACGATTTTAAATCTCTACCACACAGGAAGTGAAGTGAAGAGGAAGCCCGTTTTTCGAAAAACTGTCGACCACTGAATACTGGCGAAAAGGGCCCTTTATTACCGTCCTGGATGCCCCCCTCCATTTTCGGAATGTTTGAAAATTGCGCCCGACCTTTCCCGGGAAGCGGGGAGAGAGCTTGCAATACGTCTCGTGTGTCGCTCACAGAGATGGCACGACCTAGCGAAGGACTCCGCGTTGCAATTTACTGTCTCGCCTCCGGACTCCGGGGACGCAATTGCTCCGGCCGTCCTGCCCCCCGCGCCCCCCCAAAACTTTTCTTGCTGCAGGAAAACAAGGAAGCCTTCGGAAACACCCCCGCAGGATCCTACGCGAATTCTCCCCGACCAATGCCACCCCGCGGCGCCTACGCCAATCCTGCGCCCTCCGCCCCAAGTGCTCCGGGGTCGTCCCTACACATGTAAATATTGCAGAAAAGGGCTCCCTTATCGCTTCTCGGCCTTATGGCTAAGATCAAAGTGTAGTATCTGTTCTTATCAGCTTAATATCTGATACGTCCCGCATTGCGGGACCAGAATATTAATCTGATTTTTGGACATTGGCGGGGTACCCGGAGTTTACTCCATCCCTGCCGCGGGTTGGCCCGGCATTGCAGTACCGTCGGGATCGGCCCATCATTAAAAAGGTCCACTTAAAAGCTGATGAGAACAGATTGAAGCTTAAATTGATCCGCGAAAATTATTTATTTTCGCACTTGCAAATTTCAGGCGATCCGGCTGGAAAAATATTCGCGAAATTGCATTTTCGCGGAGAGAAGCGATTTTATTCCATGCGAGCGGAGCAAAAGTAATGTAATCCAAATTGAAGCAGCACAACGAAGTATTAAAAGGAATGAATTATTAAAAGGAGAGAAACTTGGGAAGAAAAAAAATCCCATCTGAAGAGAGTCGTCGTCACTTTAAAGTGTAAGTGTAACAATAAATATAATTTTGTGAAAATAATGCAATTATTTTTTCTGCTTTCAATGCAACGTCAACAACAACAACGTCTTGTCTCCTCAGTATTCCATCATTGGAGACGACGACAACTGTTGAAGAGAGGCGCCGGATCACGTTTCAAACTTTGGCGTGTGACGCCCCTTCCTTCCAGCTGTTTACCTCCCCCCCCGAAGAGATGGCGCGCGCGCGCTCCCGGCAAGGAGCGTCATTCAAGACGACCCGACGCGAATCGACTCGCGGAAATAGGCGAGTTCCACTCTTTTACCTTAGTTTTTGAACACCAATCTTTCCACAGAATTTATGCGAAGATAATTCTTGTAAAAGGAGTGTGTGTTTGATGAAAAAAAATTGAACGGAAAAGAAACTCAATACATCGGAGGAAACGACCGATCGCGAGCACTCGGGAAAAATTGGAAAAATCTTTGCAAAAAAATTTTCAGAAATTTTTTGCGAATTTCGCGGAAATCGATGCCCATTTTCGCGATATTTTTCGAGAAAATGGAAAATATAAACAATGGAGAAATCTGGTTTTCCATCTTGTGCAATTGAAAGCGCCACTTTTTTACAGCCTTTTCGATTCCTATTCTCCGATTTGAAGAAAACCCTAATTTGTTTATATTTGAAGAAACCCTAATTTATGTATTTATTTATTTATAAGGAAAGCGTATTTTTACTAATGACGATTAATGCAAAGTAAGTGAACAGCACACGATTTTAAATCTCTACCACACAGGAAGTGAAGTGAAGAGGAAGCCCGTTTTTCGAAAAACTGTCGACCACTGAATACTGGCGAAAAGGGCCCTTTATTACCGTCCTGGATGCCCCCCTCCATTTTCGGAATGTTTGAAAATTGCGCCCGACCTTTCCCGGGAAGCGGGGAGAGAGCTTGCAATACGTCTCGTGTGTCGCTCACAGAGATGGCACGACCTAGCGAAGGACTCCGCGTTGCAATTTACTGTCTCGCCTCCGGACTCCGGGGACGCAATTGCTCCGGCCGTCCTGCCCCCCGCGCCCCCCCAAAACTTTTCTTGCTGCAGGAAAACAAGGAAGCCTTCGGAAACACCCCCGCAGGATCCTACGCGAATTCTCCCCGACCAATGCCACCCCGCGGCGCCTACGCCAATCCTGCGCCCTCCGCCCCAAGTGCTCCGGGGTCGTCCCTACACATGTAAATATTGCAGAAAAGGGCTCCCTTATCGCTTCTCGGCCTTATGGCTAAGATCAAAGTGTAGTATCTGTTCTTATCAGCTTAATATCTGATACGTCCCGCATTGCGGGACCAGAATATTAATCTGATTTTTGGACATTGGCGGGGTACCCGGAGTTTACTCCATCCCTGCCGCGGGTTGGCCCGGCATTGCAGTACCGTCGGGATCGGCCCATCATTAAAAAGGTCCACTTAAAAGCTGATGAGAACAGATTGAAGCTTAAATTGATCCGCGAAAATTATTTATTTTCGCACTTGCAAATTTCAGGCGATCCGGCTGGAAAAATATTCGCGAAATTGCATTTTCGCGGAGAGAAGCGATTTTATTCCATGCGAGCGGAGCAAAAGTAATGTAATCCAAATTGAAGCAGCACAACGAAGTATTAAAAGGAATGAATTATTAAAAGGAGAGAAACTTGGGAAGAAAAAAAATCCCATCTGAAGAGAGTCGTCGTCACTTTAAAGTGTAAGTGTAACAATAAATATAATTTTGTGAAAATAATGCAATTATTTTTTCTGCTTTCAATGCAACGTCAACAACAACAACGTCTTGTCTCCTCAGTATTCCATCATTGGAGACGACGACAACTGTTGAAGAGAGGCGCCGGATCACGTTTCAAACTTTGGCGTGTGACGCCCCTTCCTTCCAGCTGTTTACCTCCCCCCCCGAAGAGATGGCGCGCGCGCGCTCCCGGCAAGGAGCGTCATTCAAGACGACCCGACGCGAATCGACTCGCGGAAATAGGCGAGTTCCACTCTTTTACCTTAGTTTTTGAACACCAATCTTTCCACAGAATTTATGCGAAGATAATTCTTGTAAAAGGAGTGTGTGTTTGATGAAAAAAAATTGAACGGAAAAGAAACTCAATACATCGGAGGAAACGACCGATCGCGAGCACTCGGGAAAAATTGGAAAAATCTTTGCAAAAAAATTTTCAGAAATTTTTTGCGAATTTCGCGGAAATCGATGCCCATTTTCGCGATATTTTTCGAGAAAATGGAAAATATAAACAATGGAGAAATCTGGTTTTCCATCTTGTGCAATTGAAAGCGCCACTTTTTTACAGCCTTTTCGATTCCTATTCTCCGATTTGAAGAAAACCCTAATTTGTTTATATTTGAAGAAACCCTAATTTATGTATTTATTTATTTATAAGGAAAGCGTATTTTTACTAATGACGATTAATGCAAAGTAAGTGAACAGCACACGATTTTAAATCTCTACCACACAGGAAGTGAAGTGAAGAGGAAGCCCGTTTTTCGAAAAACTGTCGACCACTGAATACTGGCGAAAAGGGCCCTTTATTACCGTCCTGGATGCCCCCCTCCATTTTCGGAATGTTTGAAAATTGCGCCCGACCTTTCCCGGGAAGCGGGGAGAGAGCTTGCAATACGTCTCGTGTGTCGCTCACAGAGATGGCACGACCTAGCGAAGGACTCCGCGTTGCAATTTACTGTCTCGCCTCCGGACTCCGGGGACGCAATTGCTCCGGCCGTCCTGCCCCCCGCGCCCCCCCAAAACTTTTCTTGCTGCAGGAAAACAAGGAAGCCTTCGGAAACACCCCCGCAGGATCCTACGCGAATTCTCCCCGACCAATGCCACCCCGCGGCGCCTACGCCAATCCTGCGCCCTCCGCCCCAAGTGCTCCGGGGTCGTCCCTACACATGTAAATATTGCAGAAAAGGGCTCCCTTATCGCTTCTCGGCCTTATGGCTAAGATCAAAGTGTAGTATCTGTTCTTATCAGCTTAATATCTGATACGTCCCGCATTGCGGGACCAGAATATTAATCTGATTTTTGGACATTGGCGGGGTACCCGGAGTTTACTCCATCCCTGCCGCGGGTTGGCCCGGCATTGCAGTACCGTCGGGATCGGCCCATCATTAAAAAGGTCCACTTAAAAGCTGATGAGAACAGATTGAAGCTTAAATTGATCCGCGAAAATTATTTATTTTCGCACTTGCAAATTTCAGGCGATCCGGCTGGAAAAATATTCGCGAAATTGCATTTTCGCGGAGAGAAGCGATTTTATTCCATGCGAGCGGAGCAAAAGTAATGTAATCCAAATTGAAGCAGCACAACGAAGTATTAAAAGGAATGAATTATTAAAAGGAGAGAAACTTGGGAAGAAAAAAAATCCCATCTGAAGAGAGTCGTCGTCACTTTAAAGTGTAAGTGTAACAATAAATATAATTTTGTGAAAATAATGCAATTATTTTTTCTGCTTTCAATGCAACGTCAACAACAACAACGTCTTGTCTCCTCAGTATTCCATCATTGGAGACGACGACAACTGTTGAAGAGAGGCGCCGGATCACGTTTCAAACTTTGGCGTGTGACGCCCCTTCCTTCCAGCTGTTTACCTCCCCCCCCGAAGAGATGGCGCGCGCGCGCTCCCGGCAAGGAGCGTCATTCAAGACGACCCGACGCGAATCGACTCGCGGAAATAGGCGAGTTCCACTCTTTTACCTTAGTTTTTGAACACCAATCTTTCCACAGAATTTATGCGAAGATAATTCTTGTAAAAGGAGTGTGTGTTTGATGAAAAAAAATTGAACGGAAAAGAAACTCAATACATCGGAGGAAACGACCGATCGCGAGCACTCGGGAAAAATTGGAAAAATCTTTGCAAAAAAATTTTCAGAAATTTTTTGCGAATTTCGCGGAAATCGATGCCCATTTTCGCGATATTTTTCGAGAAAATGGAAAATATAAACAATGGAGAAATCTGGTTTTCCATCTTGTGCAATTGAAAGCGCCACTTTTTTACAGCCTTTTCGATTCCTATTCTCCGATTTGAAGAAAACCCTAATTTGTTTATATTTGAAGAAACCCTAATTTATGTATTTATTTATTTATAAGGAAAGCGTATTTTTACTAATGACGATTAATGCAAAGTAAGTGAACAGCACACGATTTTAAATCTCTACCACACAGGAAGTGAAGTGAAGAGGAAGCCCGTTTTTCGAAAAACTGTCGACCACTGAATACTGGCGAAAAGGGCCCTTTATTACCGTCCTGGATGCCCCCCTCCATTTTCGGAATGTTTGAAAATTGCGCCCGACCTTTCCCGGGAAGCGGGGAGAGAGCTTGCAATACGTCTCGTGTGTCGCTCACAGAGATGGCACGACCTAGCGAAGGACTCCGCGTTGCAATTTACTGTCTCGCCTCCGGACTCCGGGGACGCAATTGCTCCGGCCGTCCTGCCCCCCGCGCCCCCCCAAAACTTTTCTTGCTGCAGGAAAACAAGGAAGCCTTCGGAAACACCCCCGCAGGATCCTACGCGAATTCTCCCCGACCAATGCCACCCCGCGGCGCCTACGCCAATCCTGCGCCCTCCGCCCCAAGTGCTCCGGGGTCGTCCCTACACATGTAAATATTGCAGAAAAGGGCTCCCTTATCGCTTCTCGGCCTTATGGCTAAGATCAAAGTGTAGTATCTGTTCTTATCAGCTTAATTTCCTTTGATTTGTATTTTTTAACGTAAATTTTCCTCCCGATCTTTTTCATGAACAGCTACACTTTCGTTTCCGTGCCTCTCTGAAGAGTCCCGGATGGGCCCCCACCAGTGGTAAGCCCCCCGGGATACTCTCAGAGAGAAGGGGTAACAGGACACTAGGCGCCTGCTCTGCTCACTTCCCCTCTTTCTCCCCCCCCTCCCCCAATGGCCCCACGGTCCATTGCCTCCTCAAGGCGGGCCGTGGGACCCAATGCCCCTTCTGGGCTCCCCGGATCCACTACGGATCATCCGAATCGCCCCTTCTGGGCGAATATCCCCCGGGCTGGCACCGGATCCTTCAGATCCGACGCCGTTTCAAAGCCCCCCTCCCCCGGGCGCACTGCCGGATCCCTTCTGGACCGGCAGCCTAAGCACCGGGTTTCCCCCGTCCCCTGGTGCACTGCCGGGTCCCTTCTGGACCGGTAGTTTGAGCACCAAGCCGCCCCCGACCCCTGGTGCAGCGCCAGGCCTCTTCCAGGCCGGTGTAGTGTGCACCAGGTTTCCCTCGCTTCCCCCGATCCGCGGGCGCGTCACGCCCGATCGGTGGTGAATAATTTAATTCTCCCCCCTCCTCCCCGGCCCCCTCAGGGCACCAGGGGACGCCCTCCGTCGAGTCCCGTAAGGACCGACGCAGAGCGGGCGATTCAAACGGCGCGCGCTTCGCCAAGACCCGTTTTTCCGCTTTTCCCGCCATCCCGTTGGTAAATTCACGCTCGGTGCGCCTCACGCCCGACGGAATTACCACTCATTCCTCCCCTGATCGCAATACTCGGTGAAAGACGTCATCTTTCACAGTTGCGACAGGAAAACTCCCTAAAACATTCAAATCTCCTCCCGGTCCCGCCCAGAAGGGCCGAGAAGCGTGGTAGTGCGCCCTCAGCGCCAACCCTCGGCGGCCGCCTGAACTTTCTCCAGGCGGACGCCGCCGCGCATTTCAAAAGTTTGAAAATTGTAATTTTCTATTTCGCGGCCCTTCAGGCCGCGGAAAAGACCCCCCGTACCCCCGTTGTTACCTTTTGGCCATTGTTAATGTCCTTAGAAATTTTTATAGCCCTTAAAAGGACAATTTTTCCTTTTCCCGTCCTTAAAAGGACGATTTAATTAACGATTTAATTAAACTTCTTCCACGGTCCTTAAGACCGCGGAAGAGTGCCCCCCGGCCCCTCCCCATGCGCTAACAACCCCCAATGCCCCCACGTCCCCCCCGTAAAAACGGGGGGGCGGGGGCCGCGAAAAAAGCCCCGGAAACACCGGGTGCCAAAACCTCCGCCCCCCCATCCTCCTCTCGTACTTTGCGAAGGAGGAGAGCCGAGGCATCAGCGCCCGGCTCCCCCACTACTCCCCCCGCCCCCCCTAGGTCACCCGGCGGCGCGCCCGAATGCGATTCGCCGCTAAGGACGCGCCGTCCCCGTCCATTTGTACGCTATGGCTCACCAGTGTATTCTAATGTATCTTCTCCTTCTTCTTCTCCTTCTTGCGTCCGAAAGATCCCCTTAGAGACCTTTTCCCCCCTTTCTGACGTCACCTATTCCCCCCCTCACTCCCGCTCTTCCTCTCCTCCCTCCCCATCCCTCGACGACTTCACGACGCCCCCGGATTCATCCTCGGCCAGACGTCCAGCGCTGGTTCCTTCCCAGGACTCTCCCCAGACAGCCCCCGTCCCCCAGACGACTGACAGGGTCACGACGAGTCTCCTGACCGGCACCACGGTGTCGGCCAAGAGAGTCGATAATCAACTTGTGGTTTTCTTCCCCGTGGCGGATAGCTTAGGTTGCACCGAGCCCGGATGCCCCACGTCATTCCGAGCTTCTGCGTGGACGGCGACAAGGAGAAGCCTGCTGAGGCACCTCAAGGAGCAGCACGGCCTGACACTGACATCCGTCAACGCCTGCTCCATCTGCGGCAAGACTATCGGCCGCAAGCCATCCACGCACCCTTGCTTGAAGGGAGGTACCAGCAAGGAAGCGGAAGAACCTGAGGCATTCCGGTATCGGTGCGAACAATGCACCTTTGCATGTCCTACCCGCCGTGGATTAGCGAACCACAAGTCGACCCATAAAAGACCTCCCCCCTTGATTGTCCCCCTTCAGGAGGCAATCGAGGAGACTGCTAGATGCGCAACGCCGCCCAACGTGACCGAGGTGCAAATTTCCGTACCAAGAGCAGCTGAACCGGCCGAACACCCGGAGCCGGAACCGCCCCCCGTGATCGGTGACTTTGAGATCCCGTCACCGCCGCCTGGAAATGAAGAACATCCGCCACCAGCAGAAGCAGCAGAAGATCTGGCAGCACCACGACCTGTCGGGCCCACAGGAGGACCGAAGGAGAAACTGTGGCTCGACCGATTGGCCAATACATCCGGCCAATCATGGGAAGAATTCGAGGTCGTGGTAGAAGAACTGGTGGCCAGCATCCAGGCGGAGCGGAAAAAGGAGGCAAAGGAAGCAGACGGAAAGGAAGCACCTCGGCCGCGAAACGTTGCGCATAAACCACCGACCAGACGCAGACAAGTACCGGACTACGACGCCAAAAAGGCGTCGGACATACAAAAACTCTTCCGGAGCCACCCCAGAAGGGCAGTTGAAAGCATCCTTTCTGAGAAGTCTCCCTATTGCGATATACCCGCGGAGGAGGTGGAAAAGCATTTCCGCCAAATCTACGGGGATGTCGGGATTGGGGGCTTCGAAGATACGGATGATGAATCGGTCTACCGTCGAACAACGGAGACCGAGAAGAAACTGCTCCTCGAAAGGGTGACTCCTGAAGAGGTGACGAGACGCATGTCTAGGACGAAGAACACCGCTCCAGGCCCCGATGGCCTCACCTACGGCGACCTGAGGGCGGTCGATAGACATGGACTTATTCTTTCTGCAATCTTTGACAGGTGCCTGAAGGAGGCCAGAACACCGGCCTCGTGGAAGACCTCTCGAACCGTCCTCCTGCACAAAGGGGGGGACCGCCGGGACATCGGCAACTGGAGGCCCATTGCGCTTGGCAATACCATCGCCAAGCTATACGCCGGGGTGCTGGCTGACCGCATACTATCCTGGGCGGTCAGCGGGAAGAAGATGCACCCGGCTCAAAAGGGCTTCCGGGAGTTCGAGGGGTGCCACGAGCACAATTTCACCCTTCAGACAGCTGTCGACGAGGCAAGACGCAGACACTCCCACATCGCACTGGCTTGGCTTGACCTTCGAAACGCGTTCGGGTCCATTCCGCACCAGCACCTCCAGAAGACCTTAAGGAGGATGGACTTGCCTGAGGAGATGAGGAGGACCGTGGAGGAGCTGCAGAAGGGCTCCACGGTAGTGAAGACGTCCAGCGGCGACACCGGCGTCATTGACATCTGCGCCGGTGTCAAGCAGGGGTGCCCGTTATCGCCGACCATCTTCAATCTGGGGATGGAGCCGGTGATACGGGCGGTCGCTGGAGAAGCAGGCAAGTCCGGAGTCGTCGTCCAGGGGCAGGACATCGCCATCCTGGCATACGCCGACGACTTGGTGCTGGTGGCCCGAGACGAGGAGCACCTGCAGCGCCTGCTGACCATCGCAGGAGAGAAGGCAACAGCAGCAGGATTAGAATTCAAGCCAAGCAAGTGCGCCACGCTGGACCTAAATTTCTCTACGAACCAGCCCGTGCAGCCGTCCCAGCTAACCATCCAGGGATCGGCCATCTCCAGTCTGAAGGACGGCGTCGCGTACCGGTACCTCGGGGTCCCCTTCGGTTTCCACGTGGACCAGACGCCCGAGGAGGACCTGGTGCGCTTGGGCGAGGACGTCAGCAAGATCGACGAGTCTCTCCTCGCCCCGTGGCAGAAGATCGCCGCCACCAACATCTTCCTGCTGCCCAGACTGGAGTTCATCTTGCGGGCTGGTAACGTAAAGAAAAAATATCTGACTGACATTGACAAGAAGCTGAAGGCCTGCGCAAAGGGCTGGCTCCATTTGCCCAAAAGGGCATCGCCTGAGATGGTCTTCATTGGCCATCAACATGGCGGCGCAGGTCTTCTCCCTCTTTCTGACTTGACCGACATCTTGACCATTGTACAGGGTTATAGACTCCTCCATTCCCGTGACCCCAACGTGAGAGTGCTCGCCTGGGGTCGCCTGAGGGAGGTAGTGCGGAGGAAGCTGAGGAGGCCGCCAACCACCGGTGATCTCGCAGAGTACCTTAGCGGTAGTCTGCGGGATGACTTTGGAAGGGAAAGCGGTGACTTCAGCTCCCTCTTCACGCAGGTTCGTTCCGCGTCACGCCGTATCGCCGCGCGCATTGGATTGAGTTGGAGATGGTCGGACGAGCTAAAGGAGATGCAGATTTCGTTCCGCGACATGAATGACGGTTCAGAAGATCGACCACCTTTCATCAGGGTTCCCCCGAAGGCCGTGAGGCAACTGACGGGTGCCCTGAAGGTCGCGGTGCGGCGCTACTACCTGAACAAGGTAAGCGCCAAGCCCGACCAAGGTAAAGTCATTCGTGCCTCGGCGAAGTCTGAAGCCTCCAATCACTTCCTGGCAGGAGGGAGGTACACCAGGTTTTGTGATTGGAGGTTCATCTTTAGGGCTCGGCTCGACCTGCTCCCACTCAATGCCTGTCGCCGTTGGGAAACCAACGGGGACAAGCGGTGTCGGCGATGCGGCTACGCGGAAGAGACCCTGCCCCATGTCATTAACCACTGTACAATGCATTCAAGGACGTGGCAGCGTAGACATAACGCTGTCCAAGACCGACTCTACAAGGCTCTGATTGGACGCCGGGGAAAAGGTGACGATGAAATCAGAGTCAACAAACAAGTACCTGGCACCGACTCGACTCTTAGACCAGACCTGGTTATAACTAACCAGGCCGACAAGACTGTGACTCTGATCGACGTAGCGGTCCCATTCGAGAATACGGACGACGCACTGCTGGCAGCCAGGACCGCAAAGGAGGAGAAGTATGCCGCCCTGGCAGAGACCATCCGCCAGCAGGGAAGCAGAACATCGGTCGCCGCCATCGTCGTGGGAAGCCTGGGGACTTGGGACCCGAAGAACGATCCCGTCCTGAAATCCCTGGGCCTACCTCGACGATACTGCAACACCATGCGGCGGCTAATGGTGAGCGACGTCATCCGATGGTCGCGGGACTGCTACGTCGAGCACATCACGGGTCACCGACAATACGAGGACGGCTCCGGAGGCTGAAACAAAGACAAAAGTGAAGTCGTATTAAAATCATTTTCCCTTTTTTTTTTCCTTTTTCCGTACTTCTTCTTTTGTAAAACCTTTTTCTGTCCCCTTTCTTTTATGAGCCATAGTGTATAAATGGACAAAATGCCGTAGTTTATAAACGGCTCCCCAAGTGTCACCCCCCCCTAAAGTGAAACCCCCCAAAATGTGAACATATTACCTGTACTATATAAAAAAAAAACAAATGTGTGAGAAGCAGTATAACCATATAAACATTCCCTGAAAAAAAAAAGGGCAAAGACTTGTTCCCCGGCTCCCTCACTTGGAGGGAGCCGGACTTGTATCAAATATACATATGTAAGTTGCTAATTGAATATTTTAAACTCTGTATTTAAAGAATTTTAAATAAACATTTTTATCTGTTCTTATCAGCTTAATATCTGATACGTCCCGCATTGCGGGACCAGAATATTAATCTGATTTTTGGACATTGGCGGGGTACCCGGAGTTTACTCCATCCCTGCCGCGGGTTGGCCCGGCATTGCAGTACCGTCGGGATCGGCCCATCATTAAAAAGGTCCACTTAAAAGCTGATGAGAACAGATTGAAGCTTAAATTGATCCGCGAAAATTATTTATTTTCGCACTTGCAAATTTCAGGCGATCCGGCTGGAAAAATATTCGCGAAATTGCATTTTCGCGGAGAGAAGCGATTTTATTCCATGCGAGCGGAGCAAAAGTAATGTAATCCAAATTGAAGCAGCACAACGAAGTATTAAAAGGAATGAATTATTAAAAGGAGAGAAACTTGGGAAGAAAAAAAATCCCATCTGAAGAGAGTCGTCGTCACTTTAAAGTGTAAGTGTAACAATAAATATAATTTTGTGAAAATAATGCAATTATTTTTTCTGCTTTCAATGCAACGTCAACAACAACAACGTCTTGTCTCCTCAGTATTCCATCATTGGAGACGACGACAACTGTTGAAGAGAGGCGCCGGATCACGTTTCAAACTTTGGCGTGTGACGCCCCTTCCTTCCAGCTGTTTACCTCCCCCCCCGAAGAGATGGCGCGCGCGCGCTCCCGGCAAGGAGCGTCATTCAAGACGACCCGACGCGAATCGACTCGCGGAAATAGGCGAGTTCCACTCTTTTACCTTAGTTTTTGAACACCAATCTTTCCACAGAATTTATGCGAAGATAATTCTTGTAAAAGGAGTGTGTGTTTGATGAAAAAAAATTGAACGGAAAAGAAACTCAATACATCGGAGGAAACGACCGATCGCGAGCACTCGGGAAAAATTGGAAAAATCTTTGCAAAAAAATTTTCAGAAATTTTTTGCGAATTTCGCGGAAATCGATGCCCATTTTCGCGATATTTTTCGAGAAAATGGAAAATATAAACAATGGAGAAATCTGGTTTTCCATCTTGTGCAATTGAAAGCGCCACTTTTTTACAGCCTTTTCGATTCCTATTCTCCGATTTGAAGAAAACCCTAATTTGTTTATATTTGAAGAAACCCTAATTTATGTATTTATTTATTTATAAGGAAAGCGTATTTTTACTAATGACGATTAATGCAAAGTAAGTGAACAGCACACGATTTTAAATCTCTACCACACAGGAAGTGAAGTGAAGAGGAAGCCCGTTTTTCGAAAAACTGTCGACCACTGAATACTGGCGAAAAGGGCCCTTTATTACCGTCCTGGATGCCCCCCTCCATTTTCGGAATGTTTGAAAATTGCGCCCGACCTTTCCCGGGAAGCGGGGAGAGAGCTTGCAATACGTCTCGTGTGTCGCTCACAGAGATGGCACGACCTAGCGAAGGACTCCGCGTTGCAATTTACTGTCTCGCCTCCGGACTCCGGGGACGCAATTGCTCCGGCCGTCCTGCCCCCCGCGCCCCCCCAAAACTTTTCTTGCTGCAGGAAAACAAGGAAGCCTTCGGAAACACCCCCGCAGGATCCTACGCGAATTCTCCCCGACCAATGCCACCCCGCGGCGCCTACGCCAATCCTGCGCCCTCCGCCCCAAGTGCTCCGGGGTCGTCCCTACACATGTAAATATTGCAGAAAAGGGCTCCCTTATCGCTTCTCGGCCTTATGGCTAAGATCAAAGTGTAGTATCTGTTCTTATCAGCTTAATATCTGATACGTCCCGCATTGCGGGACCAGAATATTAATCTGATTTTTGGACATTGGCGGGGTACCCGGAGTTTACTCCATCCCTGCCGCGGGTTGGCCCGGCATTGCAGTACCGTCGGGATCGGCCCATCATTAAAAAGGTCCACTTAAAAGCTGATGAGAACAGATTGAAGCTTAAATTGATCCGCGAAAATTATTTATTTTCGCACTTGCAAATTTCAGGCGATCCGGCTGGAAAAATATTCGCGAAATTGCATTTTCGCGGAGAGAAGCGATTTTATTCCATGCGAGCGGAGCAAAAGTAATGTAATCCAAATTGAAGCAGCACAACGAAGTATTAAAAGGAATGAATTATTAAAAGGAGAGAAACTTGGGAAGAAAAAAAATCCCATCTGAAGAGAGTCGTCGTCACTTTAAAGTGTAAGTGTAACAATAAATATAATTTTGTGAAAATAATGCAATTATTTTTTCTGCTTTCAATGCAACGTCAACAACAACAACGTCTTGTCTCCTCAGTATTCCATCATTGGAGACGACGACAACTGTTGAAGAGAGGCGCCGGATCACGTTTCAAACTTTGGCGTGTGACGCCCCTTCCTTCCAGCTGTTTACCTCCCCCCCCGAAGAGATGGCGCGCGCGCGCTCCCGGCAAGGAGCGTCATTCAAGACGACCCGACGCGAATCGACTCGCGGAAATAGGCGAGTTCCACTCTTTTACCTTAGTTTTTGAACACCAATCTTTCCACAGAATTTATGCGAAGATAATTCTTGTAAAAGGAGTGTGTGTTTGATGAAAAAAAATTGAACGGAAAAGAAACTCAATACATCGGAGGAAACGACCGATCGCGAGCACTCGGGAAAAATTGGAAAAATCTTTGCAAAAAAATTTTCAGAAATTTTTTGCGAATTTCGCGGAAATCGATGCCCATTTTCGCGATATTTTTCGAGAAAATGGAAAATATAAACAATGGAGAAATCTGGTTTTCCATCTTGTGCAATTGAAAGCGCCACTTTTTTACAGCCTTTTCGATTCCTATTCTCCGATTTGAAGAAAACCCTAATTTGTTTATATTTGAAGAAACCCTAATTTATGTATTTATTTATTTATAAGGAAAGCGTATTTTTACTAATGACGATTAATGCAAAGTAAGTGAACAGCACACGATTTTAAATCTCTACCACACAGGAAGTGAAGTGAAGAGGAAGCCCGTTTTTCGAAAAACTGTCGACCACTGAATACTGGCGAAAAGGGCCCTTTATTACCGTCCTGGATGCCCCCCTCCATTTTCGGAATGTTTGAAAATTGCGCCCGACCTTTCCCGGGAAGCGGGGAGAGAGCTTGCAATACGTCTCGTGTGTCGCTCACAGAGATGGCACGACCTAGCGAAGGACTCCGCGTTGCAATTTACTGTCTCGCCTCCGGACTCCGGGGACGCAATTGCTCCGGCCGTCCTGCCCCCCGCGCCCCCCCAAAACTTTTCTTGCTGCAGGAAAACAAGGAAGCCTTCGGAAACACCCCCGCAGGATCCTACGCGAATTCTCCCCGACCAATGCCACCCCGCGGCGCCTACGCCAATCCTGCGCCCTCCGCCCCAAGTGCTCCGGGGTCGTCCCTACACATGTAAATATTGCAGAAAAGGGCTCCCTTATCGCTTCTCGGCCTTATGGCTAAGATCAAAGTGTAGTATCTGTTCTTATCAGCTTAATATCTGATACGTCCCGCATTGCGGGACCAGAATATTAATCTGATTTTTGGACATTGGCGGGGTACCCGGAGTTTACTCCATCCCTGCCGCGGGTTGGCCCGGCATTGCAGTACCGTCGGGATCGGCCCATCATTAAAAAGGTCCACTTAAAAGCTGATGAGAACAGATTGAAGCTTAAATTGATCCGCGAAAATTATTTATTTTCGCACTTGCAAATTTCAGGCGATCCGGCTGGAAAAATATTCGCGAAATTGCATTTTCGCGGAGAGAAGCGATTTTATTCCATGCGAGCGGAGCAAAAGTAATGTAATCCAAATTGAAGCAGCACAACGAAGTATTAAAAGGAATGAATTATTAAAAGGAGAGAAACTTGGGAAGAAAAAAAATCCCATCTGAAGAGAGTCGTCGTCACTTTAAAGTGTAAGTGTAACAATAAATATAATTTTGTGAAAATAATGCAATTATTTTTTCTGCTTTCAATGCAACGTCAACAACAACAACGTCTTGTCTCCTCAGTATTCCATCATTGGAGACGACGACAACTGTTGAAGAGAGGCGCCGGATCACGTTTCAAACTTTGGCGTGTGACGCCCCTTCCTTCCAGCTGTTTACCTCCCCCCCCGAAGAGATGGCGCGCGCGCGCTCCCGGCAAGGAGCGTCATTCAAGACGACCCGACGCGAATCGACTCGCGGAAATAGGCGAGTTCCACTCTTTTACCTTAGTTTTTGAACACCAATCTTTCCACAGAATTTATGCGAAGATAATTCTTGTAAAAGGAGTGTGTGTTTGATGAAAAAAAATTGAACGGAAAAGAAACTCAATACATCGGAGGAAACGACCGATCGCGAGCACTCGGGAAAAATTGGAAAAATCTTTGCAAAAAAATTTTCAGAAATTTTTTGCGAATTTCGCGGAAATCGATGCCCATTTTCGCGATATTTTTCGAGAAAATGGAAAATATAAACAATGGAGAAATCTGGTTTTCCATCTTGTGCAATTGAAAGCGCCACTTTTTTACAGCCTTTTCGATTCCTATTCTCCGATTTGAAGAAAACCCTAATTTGTTTATATTTGAAGAAACCCTAATTTATGTATTTATTTATTTATAAGGAAAGCGTATTTTTACTAATGACGATTAATGCAAAGTAAGTGAACAGCACACGATTTTAAATCTCTACCACACAGGAAGTGAAGTGAAGAGGAAGCCCGTTTTTCGAAAAACTGTCGACCACTGAATACTGGCGAAAAGGGCCCTTTATTACCGTCCTGGATGCCCCCCTCCATTTTCGGAATGTTTGAAAATTGCGCCCGACCTTTCCCGGGAAGCGGGGAGAGAGCTTGCAATACGTCTCGTGTGTCGCTCACAGAGATGGCACGACCTAGCGAAGGACTCCGCGTTGCAATTTACTGTCTCGCCTCCGGACTCCGGGGACGCAATTGCTCCGGCCGTCCTGCCCCCCGCGCCCCCCCAAAACTTTTCTTGCTGCAGGAAAACAAGGAAGCCTTCGGAAACACCCCCGCAGGATCCTACGCGAATTCTCCCCGACCAATGCCACCCCGCGGCGCCTACGCCAATCCTGCGCCCTCCGCCCCAAGTGCTCCGGGGTCGTCCCTACACATGTAAATATTGCAGAAAAGGGCTCCCTTATCGCTTCTCGGCCTTATGGCTAAGATCAAAGTGTAGTATCTGTTCTTATCAGCTTAATATCTGATACGTCCCGCATTGCGGGACCAGAATATTAATCTGATTTTTGGACATTGGCGGGGTACCCGGAGTTTACTCCATCCCTGCCGCGGGTTGGCCCGGCATTGCAGTACCGTCGGGATCGGCCCATCATTAAAAAGGTCCACTTAAAAGCTGATGAGAACAGATTGAAGCTTAAATTGATCCGCGAAAATTATTTATTTTCGCACTTGCAAATTTCAGGCGATCCGGCTGGAAAAATATTCGCGAAATTGCATTTTCGCGGAGAGAAGCGATTTTATTCCATGCGAGCGGAGCAAAAGTAATGTAATCCAAATTGAAGCAGCACAACGAAGTATTAAAAGGAATGAATTATTAAAAGGAGAGAAACTTGGGAAGAAAAAAAATCCCATCTGAAGAGAGTCGTCGTCACTTTAAAGTGTAAGTGTAACAATAAATATAATTTTGTGAAAATAATGCAATTATTTTTTCTGCTTTCAATGCAACGTCAACAACAACAACGTCTTGTCTCCTCAGTATTCCATCATTGGAGACGACGACAACTGTTGAAGAGAGGCGCCGGATCACGTTTCAAACTTTGGCGTGTGACGCCCCTTCCTTCCAGCTGTTTACCTCCCCCCCCGAAGAGATGGCGCGCGCGCGCTCCCGGCAAGGAGCGTCATTCAAGACGACCCGACGCGAATCGACTCGCGGAAATAGGCGAGTTCCACTCTTTTACCTTAGTTTTTGAACACCAATCTTTCCACAGAATTTATGCGAAGATAATTCTTGTAAAAGGAGTGTGTGTTTGATGAAAAAAAATTGAACGGAAAAGAAACTCAATACATCGGAGGAAACGACCGATCGCGAGCACTCGGGAAAAATTGGAAAAATCTTTGCAAAAAAATTTTCAGAAATTTTTTGCGAATTTCGCGGAAATCGATGCCCATTTTCGCGATATTTTTCGAGAAAATGGAAAATATAAACAATGGAGAAATCTGGTTTTCCATCTTGTGCAATTGAAAGCGCCACTTTTTTACAGCCTTTTCGATTCCTATTCTCCGATTTGAAGAAAACCCTAATTTGTTTATATTTGAAGAAACCCTAATTTATGTATTTATTTATTTATAAGGAAAGCGTATTTTTACTAATGACGATTAATGCAAAGTAAGTGAACAGCACACGATTTTAAATCTCTACCACACAGGAAGTGAAGTGAAGAGGAAGCCCGTTTTTCGAAAAACTGTCGACCACTGAATACTGGCGAAAAGGGCCCTTTATTACCGTCCTGGATGCCCCCCTCCATTTTCGGAATGTTTGAAAATTGCGCCCGACCTTTCCCGGGAAGCGGGGAGAGAGCTTGCAATACGTCTCGTGTGTCGCTCACAGAGATGGCACGACCTAGCGAAGGACTCCGCGTTGCAATTTACTGTCTCGCCTCCGGACTCCGGGGACGCAATTGCTCCGGCCGTCCTGCCCCCCGCGCCCCCCCAAAACTTTTCTTGCTGCAGGAAAACAAGGAAGCCTTCGGAAACACCCCCGCAGGATCCTACGCGAATTCTCCCCGACCAATGCCACCCCGCGGCGCCTACGCCAATCCTGCGCCCTCCGCCCCAAGTGCTCCGGGGTCGTCCCTACACATGTAAATATTGCAGAAAAGGGCTCCCTTATCGCTTCTCGGCCTTATGGCTAAGATCAAAGTGTAGTATCTGTTCTTATCAGCTTAATATCTGATACGTCCCGCATTGCGGGACCAGAATATTAATCTGATTTTTGGACATTGGCGGGGTACCCGGAGTTTACTCCATCCCTGCCGCGGGTTGGCCCGGCATTGCAGTACCGTCGGGATCGGCCCATCATTAAAAAGGTCCACTTAAAAGCTGATGAGAACAGATTGAAGCTTAAATTGATCCGCGAAAATTATTTATTTTCGCACTTGCAAATTTCAGGCGATCCGGCTGGAAAAATATTCGCGAAATTGCATTTTCGCGGAGAGAAGCGATTTTATTCCATGCGAGCGGAGCAAAAGTAATGTAATCCAAATTGAAGCAGCACAACGAAGTATTAAAAGGAATGAATTATTAAAAGGAGAGAAACTTGGGAAGAAAAAAAATCCCATCTGAAGAGAGTCGTCGTCACTTTAAAGTGTAAGTGTAACAATAAATATAATTTTGTGAAAATAATGCAATTATTTTTTCTGCTTTCAATGCAACGTCAACAACAACAACGTCTTGTCTCCTCAGTATTCCATCATTGGAGACGACGACAACTGTTGAAGAGAGGCGCCGGATCACGTTTCAAACTTTGGCGTGTGACGCCCCTTCCTTCCAGCTGTTTACCTCCCCCCCCGAAGAGATGGCGCGCGCGCGCTCCCGGCAAGGAGCGTCATTCAAGACGACCCGACGCGAATCGACTCGCGGAAATAGGCGAGTTCCACTCTTTTACCTTAGTTTTTGAACACCAATCTTTCCACAGAATTTATGCGAAGATAATTCTTGTAAAAGGAGTGTGTGTTTGATGAAAAAAAATTGAACGGAAAAGAAACTCAATACATCGGAGGAAACGACCGATCGCGAGCACTCGGGAAAAATTGGAAAAATCTTTGCAAAAAAATTTTCAGAAATTTTTTGCGAATTTCGCGGAAATCGATGCCCATTTTCGCGATATTTTTCGAGAAAATGGAAAATATAAACAATGGAGAAATCTGGTTTTCCATCTTGTGCAATTGAAAGCGCCACTTTTTTACAGCCTTTTCGATTCCTATTCTCCGATTTGAAGAAAACCCTAATTTGTTTATATTTGAAGAAACCCTAATTTATGTATTTATTTATTTATAAGGAAAGCGTATTTTTACTAATGACGATTAATGCAAAGTAAGTGAACAGCACACGATTTTAAATCTCTACCACACAGGAAGTGAAGTGAAGAGGAAGCCCGTTTTTCGAAAAACTGTCGACCACTGAATACTGGCGAAAAGGGCCCTTTATTACCGTCCTGGATGCCCCCCTCCATTTTCGGAATGTTTGAAAATTGCGCCCGACCTTTCCCGGGAAGCGGGGAGAGAGCTTGCAATACGTCTCGTGTGTCGCTCACAGAGATGGCACGACCTAGCGAAGGACTCCGCGTTGCAATTTACTGTCTCGCCTCCGGACTCCGGGGACGCAATTGCTCCGGCCGTCCTGCCCCCCGCGCCCCCCCAAAACTTTTCTTGCTGCAGGAAAACAAGGAAGCCTTCGGAAACACCCCCGCAGGATCCTACGCGAATTCTCCCCGACCAATGCCACCCCGCGGCGCCTACGCCAATCCTGCGCCCTCCGCCCCAAGTGCTCCGGGGTCGTCCCTACACATGTAAATATTGCAGAAAAGGGCTCCCTTATCGCTTCTCGGCCTTATGGCTAAGATCAAAGTGTAGTATCTGTTCTTATCAGCTTAATTTCCTTTGATTTGTATTTTTTAACGTAAATTTTCCTCCCGATCTCTTTCATGAACAGCTACACTTTCGTTTCCGTGCCTCTCTGAAGAGTCCCGGATGGGCCCCCACCAGTGGTAAGCCCCCCGGGATACTCTCAGAGAGAAGGGGTAACAGGACACTAGGCGCCTGCTCTGCTCACTTCCCCTCTTTCTCCCCCCCCTCCCCCAATGGCCCCACGGTCCATTGCCTCCTCAAGGCGGGCCGTGGGACCCAATGCCCCTTCTGGGCTCCCCGGATCCACTACGGATCATCCGAATCGCCCCTTCTGGGCGAATATCCCCCGGGCTGGCACCGGATCCTTCAGATCCGACGCCGTATCAAAGCCCCCCTCCCCCGGGCGCACTGCCGGATCCCTTCTGGACCGGCAGCCTAAGCACCGGGTTTCCCCCGTCCCCTGGTGCACTGCCGGGTCCCTTCTGGACCGGTAGTTTGAGCACCAAGCCGCCCCCGACCCCTGGTGCAGCGCCAGGCCTCTTCCAGGCCGGTGTAGTGTGCACCAGGTTTCCCTCGCTTCCCCCGATCCGCGGGCGCGTCACGCCCGATCGGTGGTGAATAATTTAATTCTCCCCCCTCCTCCCCGGCCCCCTCAGGGCACCAGGGGACGCCCTCCGTCGAGTCCCGTAAGGACCGACGCAGAGCGGGCGATTCAAACGGCGCGCGCTTCGCCAAGACCCGTTTTTCCGCTTTTCCCGCCATCCCGTTGGTAAATTCACGCTCGGCGCGCCTCACGCCCGACGGAATTACCACTCATTCCTCCCCTGATCGCAATACTCGGTGAAAGACGTCATCTTTCACAGTTGCGACAGGAAAACTCCCTAAAACATTCAAATCTCCTCCCGGTCCCGCCCAGAAGGGCCGAGAAGCGTGGTAGTGCGCCCTCAGCGCCAACCCTCGGCGGCCGCCTGAACTTTCTCCAGGCGGACGCCGCCGCGCATTTCAAAAGTTTGAAAATTGTAATTTTCTATTTCGCGGCCCTTCAGGCCGCGGAAAAGACCCCCCGTACCCCCGTTGTTACCTTTTGGCCATTGTTAATGTCCTTAGAAATTTTTATAGCCCTTAAAAGGACAATTTTTCCTTTTCCCGTCCTTAAAAGGACGATTTAATTAACGATTTAATTAAACTTCTTCCACGGTCCTTAAGACCGCGGAAGAGTGCCCCCCGGCCCCTCCCCATGCGCTAACAACCCCCAATGCCCCCACGTCCCCCCCGTAAAAACGGGGGGGCGGGGGCCGCGAAAAAAGCCCCGGAAACACCGGGTGCCAAAACCTCCGCCCCCCCATCCTCCTCTCGTACTTTGCGAAGGAGGAGAGCCGAGGCATCAGCGCCCGGCTCCCCCACTACTCCCCCCGCCCCCCCTAGGTCACCCGGCGGCGCGCCCGAATGCGATTCGCCGCTAAGGACGCGCCGTCCCCGTCCATTTGTACGCTATGGCTCACCAGTGTATTCTAATGTATCTTCTCCTTCTTCTTCTCCTTCTTGCGTCCGAAAGATCCCCTTAGAGACCTTTTCCCCCCTTTCTGACGTCACCTATTCCCCCCCTCACTCCCGCTCTTCCTCTCCTCCCTCCCCATCCCTCGACGACTTCACGACGCCCCCGGATTCATCCTCGGCCAGACGTCCAGCGCTGGTTCCTTCCCAGGACTCTCCCCAGACAGCCCCCGTCCCCCAGACGACTGACAGGGTCACGACGAGTCTCCTGACCGGCACCACGGTGTCGGCCAAGAGAGTCGATAATCAACTTGTGGTTTTCTTCCCCGTGGCGGATAGCTTAGGTTGCACCGAGCCCGGATGCCCCACGTCATTCCGAGCTTCTGCGTGGACGGCGACAAGGAGAAGCCTGCTGAGGCACCTCAAGGAGCAGCACGGCCTGACACTGACATCCGTCAACGCCTGCTCCATCTGCGGCAAGACTATCGGCCGCAAGCCATCCACGCACCCTTGCTTGAAGGGAGGTACCAGCAAGGAAGCGGAAGAACCTGAGGCATTCCGGTATCGGTGCGAACAATGCACCTTTGCATGTCCTACCCGCCGTGGATTAGCGAACCACAAGTCGACCCATAAAAGACCTCCCCCCTTGATTGTCCCCCTTCAGGAGGCAATCGAGGAGACTGCTAGATGCGCAACGCCGCCCAACGTGACCGAGGTGCAAATTTCCGTACCAAGAGCAGCTGAACCGGCCGAACACCCGGAGCCGGAACCGCCCCCCGTGATCGGTGACTTTGAGATCCCGTCACCGCCGCCTGGAAATGAAGAACATCCGCCACCAGCAGAAGCAGCAGAAGATCTGGCAGCACCACGACCTGTCGGGCCCACAGGAGGACCGAAGGAGAAACTGTGGCTCGACCGATTGGCCAATACATCCGGCCAATCATGGGAAGAATTCGAGGTCGTGGTAGAAGAACTGGTGGCCAGCATCCAGGCGGAGCGGAAAAAGGAGGCAAAGAAAGCAGACGGAAAGGAAGCACCTCGGCCGCGAAACGTTGCGCATAAACCACCGACCAGACGCAGACAAGTACCGGACTACGACGCCAAAAAGGCGTCGGACATACAAAAACTCTTCCGGAGCCACCCCAGAAGGGCAGTTGAAAGCATCCTTTCTGAGAGGTCTCCCTATTGCGATATACCCGCGGAGGAGGTGGAAAAGCATTTCCGCCAAATCTACGGGGATGTCGGGATTGGGGGCTTCGAAGATACGGATGATGAATCGGTCTACCGTCGAACAACGGAGACCGAGAAGAAACTGCTCCTCGAAAGGGTGACTCCTGAAGAGGTGACGAGACGCATGTCTAGGACGAAGAACACCGCTCCAGGCCCCGATGGCCTCACCTACGGCGACCTGAGGGCGGTCGATAGACATGGACTTATTCTTTCTGCAATCTTTGACAGGTGCCTGAAGGAGGCCAGAACACCGGCCTCGTGGAAGACCTCTCGAACCGTCCTCCTGCACAAAGGGGGGGACCGCCGGGACATCGGCAACTGGAGGCCCATTGCGCTTGGCAATACCATCGCCAAGCTATACGCCGGGGTGCTGGCTGACCGCATACTATCCTGGGCGGTCAGCGGGAAGAAGATGCACCCGGCTCAAAAGGGCTTCCGGGAGTTCGAGGGGTGCCACGAGCACAATTTCACCCTTCAGACAGCTGTCGACGAGGCAAGACGCAGACACTCCCACATCGCACTGGCTTGGCTTGACCTTCGAAACGCGTTCGGGTCCATTCCGCACCAGCACCTCCAGAAGACCTTAAGGAGGATGGACTTGCCTGAGGAGATGAGGAGGACCGTGGAGGAGCTGCAGAAGGGCTCCACGGTAGTGAAGACGTCCAGCGGCGACACCGGCGTCATTGACATCTGCGCCGGTGTCAAGCAGGGGTGCCCGTTATCGCCGACCATCTTCAATCTGGGGATGGAGCCGGTGATACGGGCGGTCGCTGGAGAAGCAGGCAAGTCCGGAGTCGTCGTCCAGGGGCAGGACATCGCCATCCTGGCATACGCCGACGACTTGGTGCTGGTGGCCCGAGACGAGGAGCACCTGCAGCGCCTGCTGACCATCGCAGGAGAGAAGGCAACAGCAGCAGGATTAGAATTCAAGCCAAGCAAGTGCGCCACGCTGGACCTAAATTTCTCTACGAACCAGCCCGTGCAGCCGTCCCAGCTAACCATCCAGGGATCGGCCATCTCCAGTCTGAAGGACGGCGAGGCGTACCGGTACCTCGGGGTCCCCTTCGGTTTCCACGTGGACCAGACGCCCGAGGAGGACCTGGTGCGCTTGGGCGAGGACGTCAGCAAGATCGACGAGTCTCTCCTCGCCCCGTGGCAGAAGATCGCCGCCACCAACATCTTCCTGCTGCCCAGACTGGAGTTCATCTTGCGGGCTGGTAACGTAAAGAAAAAATATCTGACTGACATTGACAAGAAGCTGAAGGCCTGCGCAAAGGGCTGGCTCCATTTGCCCAAAAGGGCATCGCCTGAGATGGTCTTCATTGGCCATCAACATGGCGGCGCAGGTCTTCTCCCTCTTTCTGACTTGACCGACATCTTGACCATTGTACAGGGTTATAGACTCCTCCATTCCCGTGACCCCAACGTGAGAGTGCTCGCCTGGGGTCGCCTGAAGGAGGTAGTGCGGAGGAAGCTGAGGAGGCCGCCAACCACCGGTGATCTCGCAGAGTACCTTAGCGGTAGTCTGCGGGATGACTTTGGAAGGGAAAGCGGTGACTTCAGCTCCCTCTTCACGCAGGTTCGTTCCGCGTCACGCCGTATCGCCGCGCGCATTGGATTGAGTTGGAGATGGTCGGACGAGCTAAAGGAGATGCAGATTTCGTTCCGCGACATGAATGACGGTTCAGAAGATCGACCACCTTTCATCAGGGTTCCCCCGAAGGCCGTGAGGCAACTGACGGGTGCCCTGAAGGTCGCGGTGCGGCGCTACTACCTGAACAAGGTAAGCGCCAAGCCCGACCAAGGTAAAGTCATTCGTGCCTCGGCGAAGTCTGAAGCCTCCAATCACTTCCTGGCAGGAGGGAGGTACACCAGGTTTTGTGATTGGAGGTTCATCTTTAGGGCTCGGCTCGACCTGCTCCCACTCAATGCCTGTCGCCGTTGGGAAACCAACGGGGACAAGCGGTGTCGGCGATGCGGCTACGCGGAAGAGACCCTGCCCCATGTCATTAACCACTGTACAATGCATTCAAGGACGTGGCAGCGTAGACATAACGCTGTCCAAGACCGACTCTACAAGGCTCTGATTGGACGCCGGGGAAAAGGTGACGATGAAATCAGAGTCAACAAACAAGTACCTGGCACCGACTCGACTCTTAGACCAGACCTGGTTATAACTAACCAGGCCGACAAGACTGTGACTCTGATCGACGTAGCGGTCCCATTCGAGAATACGGACGACGCACTGCTGGCAGCCAGGACCGCAAAGGAGGAGAAGTATGCCGCCCTGGCAGAGACCATCCGCCAGCAGGGAAGCAGAACATCGGTCGCCGCCATCGTCGTGGGAAGCCTGGGGACTTGGGACCCGAAGAACGATCCCGTCCTGAAATCCCTGGGCCTACCTCGACGATACTGCAACACCATGCGGCGGCTAATGGTGAGCGACGTCATCCGATGGTCGCGGGACTGCTACGTCGAGCACATCACGGGTCACCGACAATACGAGGACGGCTCCGGAGGCTGAAATAAAGACAAAAGTGAAGTCGTATTAAAATCATTTTCCCTTTTTTTTCCTTTTTCCGTACTTCTTCTTTTGTAAAACCTTTTCTGTCCCCTTTCTTTTATGAGCCATAGTGTATAAATGGACAAAATGCCGTAGTTTATAAACGGCTCCCCAAGTGTCACCCCCCCCTAAAGTGAAACCCCCCAAAATGTGAACATATTACCTGTACTATATAAAAAAAACAAATGTGTGAGAAGCAGTATAACTATATAAACATTCCCTGAAAAAAAAAGGGCAAAGACTTGTTCCCCGGCTCCCTCACTTGGAGGGAGCCGGACTTGTATCAAATATACATATGTAAGTTGCTAATTGAATATTTTAAACTCTGTATTTAAAGAATTTTAAATAAACATTTTTATCTGTTCTTATCAGCTTAATATCTGATACGTCCCGCATTGCGGGACCAGAATATTAATCTGATTTTTGGACATTGGCGGGGTACCCGGAGTTTACTCCATCCCTGCCGCGGGTTGGCCCGGCATTGCAGTACCGTCGGGATCGGCCCATCATTAAAAAGGTCCACTTAAAAGCTGATGAGAACAGATTGAAGCTTAAATTGATCCGCGAAAATTATTTATTTTCGCACTTGCAAATTTCAGGCGATCCGGCTGGAAAAATATTCGCGAAATTGCATTTTCGCGGAGAGAAGCGATTTTATTCCATGCGAGCGGAGCAAAAGTAATGTAATCCAAATTGAAGCAGCACAACGAAGTATTAAAAGGAATGAATTATTAAAAGGAGAGAAACTTGGGAAGAAAAAAAATCCCATCTGAAGAGAGTCGTCGTCACTTTAAAGTGTAAGTGTAACAATAAATATAATTTTGTGAAAATAATGCAATTATTTTTTCTGCTTTCAATGCAACGTCAACAACAACAACGTCTTGTCTCCTCAGTATTCCATCATTGGAGACGACGACAACTGTTGAAGAGAGGCGCCGGATCACGTTTCAAACTTTGGCGTGTGACGCCCCTTCCTTCCAGCTGTTTACCTCCCCCCCCGAAGAGATGGCGCGCGCGCGCTCCCGGCAAGGAGCGTCATTCAAGACGACCCGACGCGAATCGACTCGCGGAAATAGGCGAGTTCCACTCTTTTACCTTAGTTTTTGAACACCAATCTTTCCACAGAATTTATGCGAAGATAATTCTTGTAAAAGGAGTGTGTGTTTGATGAAAAAAAATTGAACGGAAAAGAAACTCAATACATCGGAGGAAACGACCGATCGCGAGCACTCGGGAAAAATTGGAAAAATCTTTGCAAAAAAATTTTCAGAAATTTTTTGCGAATTTCGCGGAAATCGATGCCCATTTTCGCGATATTTTTCGAGAAAATGGAAAATATAAACAATGGAGAAATCTGGTTTTCCATCTTGTGCAATTGAAAGCGCCACTTTTTTACAGCCTTTTCGATTCCTATTCTCCGATTTGAAGAAAACCCTAATTTGTTTATATTTGAAGAAACCCTAATTTATGTATTTATTTATTTATAAGGAAAGCGTATTTTTACTAATGACGATTAATGCAAAGTAAGTGAACAGCACACGATTTTAAATCTCTACCACACAGGAAGTGAAGTGAAGAGGAAGCCCGTTTTTCGAAAAACTGTCGACCACTGAATACTGGCGAAAAGGGCCCTTTATTACCGTCCTGGATGCCCCCCTCCATTTTCGGAATGTTTGAAAATTGCGCCCGACCTTTCCCGGGAAGCGGGGAGAGAGCTTGCAATACGTCTCGTGTGTCGCTCACAGAGATGGCACGACCTAGCGAAGGACTCCGCGTTGCAATTTACTGTCTCGCCTCCGGACTCCGGGGACGCAATTGCTCCGGCCGTCCTGCCCCCCGCGCCCCCCCAAAACTTTTCTTGCTGCAGGAAAACAAGGAAGCCTTCGGAAACACCCCCGCAGGATCCTACGCGAATTCTCCCCGACCAATGCCACCCCGCGGCGCCTACGCCAATCCTGCGCCCTCCGCCCCAAGTGCTCCGGGGTCGTCCCTACACATGTAAATATTGCAGAAAAGGGCTCCCTTATCGCTTCTCGGCCTTATGGCTAAGATCAAAGTGTAGTATCTGTTCTTATCAGCTTAATATCTGATACGTCCCGCATTGCGGGACCAGAATATTAATCTGATTTTTGGACATTGGCGGGGTACCCGGAGTTTACTCCATCCCTGCCGCGGGTTGGCCCGGCATTGCAGTACCGTCGGGATCGGCCCATCATTAAAAAGGTCCACTTAAAAGCTGATGAGAACAGATTGAAGCTTAAATTGATCCGCGAAAATTATTTATTTTCGCACTTGCAAATTTCAGGCGATCCGGCTGGAAAAATATTCGCGAAATTGCATTTTCGCGGAGAGAAGCGATTTTATTCCATGCGAGCGGAGCAAAAGTAATGTAATCCAAATTGAAGCAGCACAACGAAGTATTAAAAGGAATGAATTATTAAAAGGAGAGAAACTTGGGAAGAAAAAAAATCCCATCTGAAGAGAGTCGTCGTCACTTTAAAGTGTAAGTGTAACAATAAATATAATTTTGTGAAAATAATGCAATTATTTTTTCTGCTTTCAATGCAACGTCAACAACAACAACGTCTTGTCTCCTCAGTATTCCATCATTGGAGACGACGACAACTGTTGAAGAGAGGCGCCGGATCACGTTTCAAACTTTGGCGTGTGACGCCCCTTCCTTCCAGCTGTTTACCTCCCCCCCCGAAGAGATGGCGCGCGCGCGCTCCCGGCAAGGAGCGTCATTCAAGACGACCCGACGCGAATCGACTCGCGGAAATAGGCGAGTTCCACTCTTTTACCTTAGTTTTTGAACACCAATCTTTCCACAGAATTTATGCGAAGATAATTCTTGTAAAAGGAGTGTGTGTTTGATGAAAAAAAATTGAACGGAAAAGAAACTCAATACATCGGAGGAAACGACCGATCGCGAGCACTCGGGAAAAATTGGAAAAATCTTTGCAAAAAAATTTTCAGAAATTTTTTGCGAATTTCGCGGAAATCGATGCCCATTTTCGCGATATTTTTCGAGAAAATGGAAAATATAAACAATGGAGAAATCTGGTTTTCCATCTTGTGCAATTGAAAGCGCCACTTTTTTACAGCCTTTTCGATTCCTATTCTCCGATTTGAAGAAAACCCTAATTTGTTTATATTTGAAGAAACCCTAATTTATGTATTTATTTATTTATAAGGAAAGCGTATTTTTACTAATGACGATTAATGCAAAGTAAGTGAACAGCACACGATTTTAAATCTCTACCACACAGGAAGTGAAGTGAAGAGGAAGCCCGTTTTTCGAAAAACTGTCGACCACTGAATACTGGCGAAAAGGGCCCTTTATTACCGTCCTGGATGCCCCCCTCCATTTTCGGAATGTTTGAAAATTGCGCCCGACCTTTCCCGGGAAGCGGGGAGAGAGCTTGCAATACGTCTCGTGTGTCGCTCACAGAGATGGCACGACCTAGCGAAGGACTCCGCGTTGCAATTTACTGTCTCGCCTCCGGACTCCGGGGACGCAATTGCTCCGGCCGTCCTGCCCCCCGCGCCCCCCCAAAACTTTTCTTGCTGCAGGAAAACAAGGAAGCCTTCGGAAACACCCCCGCAGGATCCTACGCGAATTCTCCCCGACCAATGCCACCCCGCGGCGCCTACGCCAATCCTGCGCCCTCCGCCCCAAGTGCTCCGGGGTCGTCCCTACACATGTAAATATTGCAGAAAAGGGCTCCCTTATCGCTTCTCGGCCTTATGGCTAAGATCAAAGTGTAGTATCTGTTCTTATCAGCTTAATCCCCTTAACTTTCTTCTTTTTCGCCCGCCAAATTCAAATTTTTAAATGAACAGATCTACCGCTTTTGGACCTTTCTAGCCTCTCTGAGGAATCCCGGACGGGCCCCGACCAACGGTAAGCCCCCCGGGACACTCCCAGAGGGAAGGGGCAACAGGACACTAGGCGCCTGCTCTGCCCAGTAGCCCCTCTTTCGACCCCCGATGGCCCCACGGTCCATTGCCTCTTCAAGGCGGACCGTGGGACCCACCGCCCCCTCAGGGCTCCCCGGTCGCTCACGGACCGTTCCCCACGCCCACTTGGGGTGATAACCTCCCCGGGCTCGACGCCGGGCCCCTAAGGCCCGGCGCAGGCCCCCGCCCCCGGTGCACCGCCGGGTCCCTTCAGGACCGGTAGGCTGAGCACCGGACGTTCCCCGGCCCCCGGTGCACTGCCAGGTCCCCTCCGGACCGGTAGCTTGAGCACCGAGGCCCCCGGACCCCCTCAGGGCCCCCGGGAGCACCCTCCGTCGATCCCGTACGGATCGGCGCAGAGCGGGTGATTTGAACGGCGCGCGGTTTCCTTTTCGGCCGCGACGCCGGTCAAGCGACCGTTCGGCGCGCTTCACGCCCGATCGGTTCGATTGACCCCCTCCCCCCCGTCCGGTATTTGTGGAAGACTTCATCTTCCACAAAACCGTCATTTCAAAACCCCGGTAAATTCAAATTTCCTCCCGATCCCACCCATACGGGCCGAGAAGCGGGTTGAGCGCCTTCAGCGCCATCCCTCGGCGGCCGCCTGGACTTCATTCAGGTGGACGCCACGCGCTTAATTTAAATTTGTATTTTTGAAAATTTTCGTTCCGCAGTCCCTCAGACCGCGGAAAAGCCCTCCGTCGCCCCCCTTGGCCTTCAGCATTTATATCTTTTGAATTTTTTTGTGTCCTTAAAAGGACAATTTTCAAAACAACGTTCCACGGTCCTTCAGGCCGTGGAATATCGTCCGCCAGGCCCCGTTTGTGCCATGACTTAACGCCCTCCCATGCCCCCACGTCCTCCCCGTAAAAACGGGGGGGCGGGGGCCGTTAGAAAAGCACCATCGCGTGCTAGTTCCTCCGCCCCCCCCTCCTCCTCTCGCACTCCGCGGAGGAGGAAAGTCGAGGCGTCAGAGCCCGACTCCTCCCCTCCCCATACACCACCGGACGGCGCGTCCGAAAGCGCTTCGGCGCGTAGGACGCGTCGCCCGCGGAAAATCATACACTATGGCTCCCCCGTTTCTTCTTCTTCTTCTTCTCCATCCGGCGTCCGAAAGCCTTCCCTTGAGACCTTCTCCCCGCTCTCGGACGTCACCTATTCTCCCCCCAAGTCCCGTTCTTCTTCCCCTCTCTCCCTCGACGACTTCACGACGCCTCCGGATTCTTCTTCGTCCAGACGTCCGGCGCTGGATTCTCCCCCCCCGATTCCCCCGACTGCCCCCGCCCCCCAAACGACTGACAGGGTCCCGGCGCTTCTCCTGACCGGCACCGCGGTGTCGGCCAGGAGAATCGACAATCAACTTGTGGTTTACTTTCCCGTGGCGGACACGTTAACCTGCACCGAGGTGGGATGCAGCATGTCCTTCCGCGCTACGGAGTGGACGGCGATGCGGAGAAGTCTCGTCCGGCACCTGATGGAGCAGCACGGCCACCGACTCACGTCGGTGAACGCCTGCTCCATCTGCGGTGGGACTATCGGCCGCAAGCCGTCCACTCATCCCTGCCTCAAAGGGGGGATACGTAAGGCTGCGGACGGACGTGTTGCACTCTCGCATCGGTGCGGGGCATGCGATTTCGCATGCGCTACCCGTCGCGGGCTTGCGAACCACATGGTGACCCACAAGAGACCTCCCCCCTTGATTGCCCCCCTTCAGGAGGCAATCGAGGAGACAGTTAGATGCACGACGCCGCCCAACGTGACCGAGGCGCAACCCTCCGATCCAGACGCAGCAGCAGACGCTCCGGCCGAAGACCTGGCGCCGGGGCAGCCTCCTGAAGTCGGTGACCTTAACGACACCGGGTCACCGCCGCCTGTGGACGCAGCAACATCGCCGCCGCCAGCTCCAGACGCAGCAGAAGGAGCACCACGACAGGTCGAGCCACCGATACAGCAGAAGGAGAAGCTGTGGCTCGACCGACTGGCCAGCACATCCGGCCAGTCATGGGAGGAGTTCGAGGTCGTGGTGCAGGATCTGGTGGCCACCACCCAGGCGGAGAGGAAGAGGGAGGCGAAACCTGCGGACGGAGGGGAAGCTCCTCGGCCACGAAACGTCGTGCACAGACAACCACCAAGACGCAGACAAGTAGCTGACTACGACGCGAAAAAGGCGTCGGACATACAGAAACTCTTCAGGAGTCATCCCAGGAGGGCAGTGGAGAGCATCCTGTCCGATAAGTCACCCTATTGCGACATTCCCGCGGAGGAGGTGGAAAAGCATTTCCGCCAAGTCTACGGGAATGTCGGGATGGGGGGCTTGGAGGACGAGGGTGACGACTCGGTCTACCGTCGCACGACGGAGACCGAGAAGAAACTGCTCCTCGAAAGGATCACTCCTGAGGAAGTGACGAGACGCATGTCTAGAACCAAGAACACCGCCCCGGGCCCCGATGGCCTCACCTACGGCGACCTGAGGGCGGTCGATAGACATGGACGAATTCTCTCTTTTATCTTCAACAGATGCCTGAAGGAGGCCAGGACACCGGCCGCGTGGAAGACCTCTCGGACTGTCCTCCTGCACAAAGGGGGGGACCGCCAGGACATCGGCAACTGGAGGCCCATAGCGCTTGGCAACACCATCGCCAAGCTGTACGCCGGGGTGCTTGCTGACCGCATACTATCTTGGGCGGTCAGCGGGAAGAAGATGCACCCGGCTCAAAAGGGCTTCCGGGAGTTCGAGGGGTGCCACGAGCACAATTTCACCCTTCAGGCAGCTGTTGACGAAATGAGACGCAGACGTTCCCGAATCGCACTGGCTTGGCTTGACCTACGGAACGCGTTCGGGTCCATCCCGCACCAACACCTCCAGAACACCCTGAGGAGGATGGACTTGCCTGAGGAGATGAGGAGGACCGTGGAGGAGTTGCAGAAGGGCTCCACGGTCGTGAAGACGACCAGCGGCGACACCGGCGTCATCGACATCTGCGCCGGTGTCAAGCAGGGGTGCCCGTTATCACCGACCATTTTCAACTTGGGAATGGAGCCGGTGATACGGGCGGTCGCTGGTGAGGCAGGCAAGTCCGGAGTCGTCGTCCAGGGGCAAAACATCGCCATCCTGGCCTACGCGGACGACTTGGTGCTGGTGGCCCGGGACCAGGAGCACCTGCAGCGCCTGCTGAACATCGCGGGAGAAGAGGCGACCGCTGCAGGTCTACAGTTCAAGCCAAGCAAGTGCGCAACGCTGGACCTCAACTTTGCAGCAAACCAGCCCGTGCAGCCGTCCCAACTCACCATCCAGGGGGCGGCCATTTCCAGCCTGAAGGACGGCGAAGCGTACCGGTACCTCGGGGTCCCGTTCGGGTTCCACGTGGACCAGACCCCCGAGGAGGACCTGGTGCGCTTGGGCGAGGACGTCAAGAAGATCGACGAGTCACTCCTCGCCCCGTGGCAGAAGATCGCCGCGACCAACATCTTCCTTCTGCCCAGGCTGGAATTCATCTTGCGGGCTGGTAATGTTAAAAAGAAAAACTTGACCGACATCGACAAGAGGCTGAAGGCCTGCGCAAAGGGCTGGCTCCATTTGCCCAAAAGGGCATCGCCTGAGATGGTCTTCATTGGCCATCAACACGGCGGCGCAGGTCTTCTCCCTCTTTCCGACTTGACTGACATATTGACCATCGTGCAGGGATATCGACTCCTCCATTCCCGTGACCCCAACGTGAGAGTGCTCGCCTGGGGTCGCCTGAAGGAGGTAGTGCGGAGGAAGCTGAGGAGACCGCCAACCACCGGTGATCTCGCAGAGTACCTTAGTGGTAGTCTGCGGGATGACTTTGGAAGGGAAAGCGGCGACTTCAGTTCCCTCTTCACGCAGGTTCGCTCCGCGTCACGCCGTATCGCCGCGCGCATAGGCTTGAGCTGGAGATGGTCGGACGAGCTAAGGGAGATGCAGATTTCGTTCCGGGACATGAATGACGGGGCTGAAGACCGCCCCCCCTTCATCAGGGTTCCTCCGAAGGCCGTAAGGCAACTGACGGGTGCCCTGAAGATCGCGGTGCGGCGCTACTACCTGAACAAGGTAAGCGCCAAGCCCGATCAAGGGAAAGTCATTCGTGCCTCGGCGAAATCTGAAGCCTCCAATCACTTCCTGGCAGGAGGGAGATACACCAGGTTTTGTGATTGGAGGTTCATCTTTAGGGCTCGGCTCGATCTGCTCCCGCTCAATGCCTGTCGCCGTTGGGAAACCAACGGGGACAAGCGGTGTCGGCGATGTGGCTACGCGGAGGAGACCCTGCCCCACGTCGTTAATCACTGCACGATGCACTCAAGGACGTGGCAGCATAGACATAATGCTGTCCAAGACCGACTACACAGGGCTCTGATTGGACGCCGGGGAAAAGGTGACGATGAAATCAGAGTCAACAAACAAGTACCTGGCACTGACTCGACTCTTAGACCAGACCTGGTTATAACTAACCAGGCCGACAAGACTGTGACATTGATCGACGTAGCAGTACCGTTCGAGAACAACGAGGGAGCTCTGCTGGCAGCCAGGACCGCGAAGGAGGAGAAGTACGCCGCCCTGGCAGAGACCATCCGCCAGCAGGGATACCGGTCATCGGTCGCCGCCATCGTCGTGGGAAGCCTGGGGACGTGGGACTCGCAGAACGACCCCGTCCTGAAGTCCCTGGGCCTACCTCGACGATTCTGCACCACCATGCGGCGACTGATGGTCAGCGACGTCATCCGCTGGACCCGGGACTGCTACGTCGAACACATCACGGGACATAGACAGTATGAAGACGGCTCCGGAGGCTGAAAAGGAAAGGACAAAAGTGAAGTCGTGTAAAATCATTTCCCCCCCTCTTTCCATACTTCTTCATTGTAAAACCTTTCTCTGTCCCCTTTCTCTTTTATTTACTCTATGAGCCATAGTGTATGAATGGCCACGCCGTGGTGTATAAACGGCCCCCCCCAAAAGTGTAAACCCTCCCCGTGAGAGACTTAAACATATAAAACATTTTATAAAAAAAAAACACTCGTGCGAGAAGCCTATATTATTATAATATTTCCCCAAAATAAAGGGGCAAAAAGACTTGTTCCCCGGCTCCCTCATTTGGAGGGAGCCGGTCATGTATAAATTATATATTAATTATAAGTTGCTTAAAACTCTGTATGAAAGAATTTTCAAATAAACATTTTAAATCTGTTCTTATCAGCTTAATATCTGATACGTCCCGCATTGCGGGACCAGAATATTAATCTGATTTTTGGACATTGGCGGGGTACCCGGAGTTTACTCCATCCCTGCCGCGGGTTGGCCCGGCATTGCAGTACCGTCGGGATCGGCCCATCATTAAAAAGGTCCACTTAAAAGCTGATGAGAACAGATTGAAGCTTAAATTGATCCGCGAAAATTATTTATTTTCGCACTTGCAAATTTCAGGCGATCCGGCTGGAAAAATATTCGCGAAATTGCATTTTCGCGGAGAGAAGCGATTTTATTCCATGCGAGCGGAGCAAAAGTAATGTAATCCAAATTGAAGCAGCACAACGAAGTATTAAAAGGAATGAATTATTAAAAGGAGAGAAACTTGGGAAGAAAAAAAATCCCATCTGAAGAGAGTCGTCGTCACTTTAAAGTGTAAGTGTAACAATAAATATAATTTTGTGAAAATAATGCAATTATTTTTTCTGCTTTCAATGCAACGTCAACAACAACAACGTCTTGTCTCCTCAGTATTCCATCATTGGAGACGACGACAACTGTTGAAGAGAGGCGCCGGATCACGTTTCAAACTTTGGCGTGTGACGCCCCTTCCTTCCAGCTGTTTACCTCCCCCCCCGAAGAGATGGCGCGCGCGCGCTCCCGGCAAGGAGCGTCATTCAAGACGACCCGACGCGAATCGACTCGCGGAAATAGGCGAGTTCCACTCTTTTACCTTAGTTTTTGAACACCAATCTTTCCACAGAATTTATGCGAAGATAATTCTTGTAAAAGGAGTGTGTGTTTGATGAAAAAAAATTGAACGGAAAAGAAACTCAATACATCGGAGGAAACGACCGATCGCGAGCACTCGGGAAAAATTGGAAAAATCTTTGCAAAAAAATTTTCAGAAATTTTTTGCGAATTTCGCGGAAATCGATGCCCATTTTCGCGATATTTTTCGAGAAAATGGAAAATATAAACAATGGAGAAATCTGGTTTTCCATCTTGTGCAATTGAAAGCGCCACTTTTTTACAGCCTTTTCGATTCCTATTCTCCGATTTGAAGAAAACCCTAATTTGTTTATATTTGAAGAAACCCTAATTTATGTATTTATTTATTTATAAGGAAAGCGTATTTTTACTAATGACGATTAATGCAAAGTAAGTGAACAGCACACGATTTTAAATCTCTACCACACAGGAAGTGAAGTGAAGAGGAAGCCCGTTTTTCGAAAAACTGTCGACCACTGAATACTGGCGAAAAGGGCCCTTTATTACCGTCCTGGATGCCCCCCTCCATTTTCGGAATGTTTGAAAATTGCGCCCGACCTTTCCCGGGAAGCGGGGAGAGAGCTTGCAATACGTCTCGTGTGTCGCTCACAGAGATGGCACGACCTAGCGAAGGACTCCGCGTTGCAATTTACTGTCTCGCCTCCGGACTCCGGGGACGCAATTGCTCCGGCCGTCCTGCCCCCCGCGCCCCCCCAAAACTTTTCTTGCTGCAGGAAAACAAGGAAGCCTTCGGAAACACCCCCGCAGGATCCTACGCGAATTCTCCCCGACCAATGCCACCCCGCGGCGCCTACGCCAATCCTGCGCCCTCCGCCCCAAGTGCTCCGGGGTCGTCCCTACACATGTAAATATTGCAGAAAAGGGCTCCCTTATCGCTTCTCGGCCTTATGGCTAAGATCAAAGTGTAGTATCTGTTCTTATCAGCTTAATATCTGATACGTCCCGCATTGCGGGACCAGAATATTAATCTGATTTTTGGACATTGGCGGGGTACCCGGAGTTTACTCCATCCCTGCCGCGGGTTGGCCCGGCATTGCAGTACCGTCGGGATCGGCCCATCATTAAAAAGGTCCACTTAAAAGCTGATGAGAACAGATTGAAGCTTAAATTGATCCGCGAAAATTATTTATTTTCGCACTTGCAAATTTCAGGCGATCCGGCTGGAAAAATATTCGCGAAATTGCATTTTCGCGGAGAGAAGCGATTTTATTCCATGCGAGCGGAGCAAAAGTAATGTAATCCAAATTGAAGCAGCACAACGAAGTATTAAAAGGAATGAATTATTAAAAGGAGAGAAACTTGGGAAGAAAAAAAATCCCATCTGAAGAGAGTCGTCGTCACTTTAAAGTGTAAGTGTAACAATAAATATAATTTTGTGAAAATAATGCAATTATTTTTTCTGCTTTCAATGCAACGTCAACAACAACAACGTCTTGTCTCCTCAGTATTCCATCATTGGAGACGACGACAACTGTTGAAGAGAGGCGCCGGATCACGTTTCAAACTTTGGCGTGTGACGCCCCTTCCTTCCAGCTGTTTACCTCCCCCCCCGAAGAGATGGCGCGCGCGCGCTCCCGGCAAGGAGCGTCATTCAAGACGACCCGACGCGAATCGACTCGCGGAAATAGGCGAGTTCCACTCTTTTACCTTAGTTTTTGAACACCAATCTTTCCACAGAATTTATGCGAAGATAATTCTTGTAAAAGGAGTGTGTGTTTGATGAAAAAAAATTGAACGGAAAAGAAACTCAATACATCGGAGGAAACGACCGATCGCGAGCACTCGGGAAAAATTGGAAAAATCTTTGCAAAAAAATTTTCAGAAATTTTTTGCGAATTTCGCGGAAATCGATGCCCATTTTCGCGATATTTTTCGAGAAAATGGAAAATATAAACAATGGAGAAATCTGGTTTTCCATCTTGTGCAATTGAAAGCGCCACTTTTTTACAGCCTTTTCGATTCCTATTCTCCGATTTGAAGAAAACCCTAATTTGTTTATATTTGAAGAAACCCTAATTTATGTATTTATTTATTTATAAGGAAAGCGTATTTTTACTAATGACGATTAATGCAAAGTAAGTGAACAGCACACGATTTTAAATCTCTACCACACAGGAAGTGAAGTGAAGAGGAAGCCCGTTTTTCGAAAAACTGTCGACCACTGAATACTGGCGAAAAGGGCCCTTTATTACCGTCCTGGATGCCCCCCTCCATTTTCGGAATGTTTGAAAATTGCGCCCGACCTTTCCCGGGAAGCGGGGAGAGAGCTTGCAATACGTCTCGTGTGTCGCTCACAGAGATGGCACGACCTAGCGAAGGACTCCGCGTTGCAATTTACTGTCTCGCCTCCGGACTCCGGGGACGCAATTGCTCCGGCCGTCCTGCCCCCCGCGCCCCCCCAAAACTTTTCTTGCTGCAGGAAAACAAGGAAGCCTTCGGAAACACCCCCGCAGGATCCTACGCGAATTCTCCCCGACCAATGCCACCCCGCGGCGCCTACGCCAATCCTGCGCCCTCCGCCCCAAGTGCTCCGGGGTCGTCCCTACACATGTAAATATTGCAGAAAAGGGCTCCCTTATCGCTTCTCGGCCTTATGGCTAAGATCAAAGTGTAGTATCTGTTCTTATCAGCTTAATATCTGATACGTCCCGCATTGCGGGACCAGAATATTAATCTGATTTTTGGACATTGGCGGGGTACCCGGAGTTTACTCCATCCCTGCCGCGGGTTGGCCCGGCATTGCAGTACCGTCGGGATCGGCCCATCATTAAAAAGGTCCACTTAAAAGCTGATGAGAACAGATTGAAGCTTAAATTGATCCGCGAAAATTATTTATTTTCGCACTTGCAAATTTCAGGCGATCCGGCTGGAAAAATATTCGCGAAATTGCATTTTCGCGGAGAGAAGCGATTTTATTCCATGCGAGCGGAGCAAAAGTAATGTAATCCAAATTGAAGCAGCACAACGAAGTATTAAAAGGAATGAATTATTAAAAGGAGAGAAACTTGGGAAGAAAAAAAATCCCATCTGAAGAGAGTCGTCGTCACTTTAAAGTGTAAGTGTAACAATAAATATAATTTTGTGAAAA